>NW_009187074.1:0-57762 GCF_000690835.1 Fulmarus glacialis | reverse complement strand
CTATACCAGTTAATAGGAAGAAAATCAACTCCATCCCAGACGAAACCAGGATAGTACGGTAGGACAGGTAGTGCCTTGTAAAGGAACCTTTTGGTCTGAGCATCCATTTACATGGAAGATGAAGCTCCCATGGTGTATTTGGCTTCACTGGTGATGAGTATGTTTTCTGTTACTTGTGTGGTATTGCTGAGCTTGACTAAGGCTCATCATTGGCTTTCCTCACTGATCTTGAAATTTAGTTTTTCTTGGGCTGGAGTGTGATACACAGACTTAACAATCTACACCTTTTGCTGGGACCATGGCACCAACTTCAGTTCTTGTGATGACTGCAGGCCACCTCGCCTGCCCTAAGCCCCTTAGTGGACGGCAGCATCGTTACCCGTGTGCACGCTGCTTGCACAGCAAGACCAGAAGGAATTTAAAGCCATCTAAGTGGGTTGGGAGGCGCCCCTTTTTTAAACTTTGTACCTGATATTGTAGGTTATAATTTGCCTTACAACAGACAGCCTACAAGAAGGTTGTCTTTTGATAAATGAAGAGTGAATATGAGTTGCATTGGACGGTTTTCTTTAATTTGGTTTGTTTACCCTGAAGTGAGCAGCTGGCCTGTGGTTTTGGGAGAAGAAGGGGTTTTTTCCCCCTTTGTTTTCCATGATTTTTGAATGCTGAATAAACTTTCATGACCTGGAGGCAAAAGTAATGAAATCACTGTAATACAGGAAAGCTTTCCACAAGGCACGGGGTTTGTAGCCTGCTTAGGCTAAGATGACCTCGTCTCCAAGTTTTCACGGGTTTTTCTCTGTCTTTCTTATACACCCAGAAGGTTTTTCTTGGCAGGTTTTGAGGACTTTCCAGAGTTTTGCTGGGAATATGCAGCAGACCCGTTGGGGCCACCACACAGGAGTCACAGGCAGAAGGCGGCCGCTGTTGGGAAGAAACGCTGCTGCCTGCTGCATGGCCGCCCACGCTCCCCGCAGGCCTGGTGGGTCTGGGAAGGGGCAGAGAGGTCTTCAGCTCAGATGCTGCCGATTGCCTGCTCCTTGTGGTAAATTAATTTTGTCTTTGAAAGAGATTTGCTGCATCTTCGCAGAGCTTTCCAGAAAATTCAGGTTTATTGTGCGTGCATTCCTATTTCTGTCCAGGAAATCTGCAGGCTTAAATAAAGGTTGCTGAAAAAAAGGAAGAAAAAAAAGATGGTTTACCACAGGCTAAGCTAATAACCAGTCCTAGTTATCTTATTGCAAAATCAAGTAGAAATAAAGGTCAGCGTTGTTTGTTTTAATATTGACAGCAACTTTCCCTTCCTCAACAGCACTCTGCGAACAACAGGAGTCACTCCCCCCTCCCCCCCCCAAATTTTCAGTAACGTAATTAGCTATCTCACAGCTTCAAAAAAATAGGCAAATACCCATCTTTCACATAGGGAAGATACAGTCTTTTAAAAATCTCAGCTGAGCTGAAGAAAGGAAGAGCTCCCTTCCCATTTAAAGCTGACCCGAAGCTGTAAGTTCAATTTTTATGCACCAAACGGGATGGATCCTGATGGCTGCCCTGTTGCAACAAGGCCCAGCAGCACGGTCCCTCCCTCTCCGTGATAGTGCCATCGGCATCTGCGTTTGGTGGGGACCCTGTGCGGTGGGGACTCTGGGGCAGGAGAAGGTGGTCTGCAGTGCCGTTGCACAGCCGTGGGGTGGGCTGGGTACCCCCGCCAGCCCCTCTCCTTGGGCTGTCGCCATCCCTGACGGCTGGCTCCTCATATCCAGCTGGGATATGCCAGCTTCTTCACAAAACATTGCTGGAAATGTGAGTTTAATGAGACTGAAGTCAGCAGGTAGTTTGGCAAATTATCTTTTTATGTCCGTAGTTGATTTTCACACATCAGTTCCCTCTCCCTTTCCTCTGAAAGCTGCCTGTTGAGCAAGAGCATGAGTACATGAGTAAAAGTCCCTTGGCCCCAACTCTTCTGACCTGAGTGTAATTCCTCCTCTCAGTAGAGTGAGCAGCAGCTTTGAGCCCTTTGTTTCTCTTTTTTGAGAGAGGACGGTGAATGCGCTGACAGGTGAAATCCCGACGCAAGATGACTGGATCATCCGGGGGGTGGAACGCCTCTCCTAGGAAGAAAGGCTGAGAGAGTTGGGGTTGTTCATCCTGGAGAAGAGAAGGCTCCAGGGAGACCTTATTGCAGCCTTTCAGTACTTAAAAGGGGCCTATAAGAAAGATGGTGGCAAACTTTTCAGCAGGGCCTGTTGCGACAGGACAAGGGGGAATGGTTTTAAACTAGAAGAGGGTAGATTCAGACTAAATGTAAGGAAGAGATTTTTTACAATGAGGGTGGTGAAACACTGGAACAGGTTGCCCAGAGAGATGGTAGATGCCCCATCCCTGGAACATTCAAGGTCAGGTTGGACGGGGCGCTGAGCAACCTGATCTAGTTGAAGATGTCCCTGCTTGTTGCAGGGGGGTTGGAACTAGATGACGTTTAAATGTCTCTTCCAACCCAAACTATTCTATGATTCTATGATTCTATCCACAGTTACGGTCCTTCATTGTGTCACATCAAAACAAGCTCAAGAAAATACCAAAAAAACCCCTTACAGGTGGAAATACTACACAGTGAGACCTGTGCTCATTTGCTGTCACTGGTGTGCTCATGGGTGCCCAAACCCAAGTCGTGGCAATCCCCAGAAGAAATGACAGCCAACACGTTTGCTCTGGCAAAGAGCCCTCCTCTCCTGCAGAGCAGGGACCACTGGTCTGTGATTTGGGGGCTACCCATCATCCAGCATTCAGTTCTCTATGCCATCAAATATCTTCTCTCTGACTTCATGCTTCATCTTGAGCTGAAACATTCCTATTTTATTTTAATAACTGCTTTAGTAACTGAGATTTTTTTTCCCCCTTTTCTCCACGCCCCAACATACAGTTAGGGTTTCTATTGGCACGAGGGTGCCTCATTTGGGTACATCACACTGTTCTTCCTGGGTGGGAGTAACTGTATGGGAATTAAGTACCTTATACTGTAGTTACAACAAAGGAAAGTTGTACTTCTTCACATGTACTGTCTATCATTTAGTTGTAAATGCTTCTCAGAAAGGCAAGGAAACTCTTTATATCCCTCTTATGTTACTCTCCAAGGCAGAGCCCTTTCCATTTTTGGGGACCTTGCAGACGCAAACCTAAAAAAACGCCAAGCTAGCACAAAAGCCATCTCATTGCCTTAAAGGTTGTTTGACTCTTCTAGTGAAAACAGTGAAGAAGTAACTAGGAACTATCACAGAATTTCAGAAATAAAGGACCGTATTTGTTATCACTAATAGCAATTTATTGTGACTTTTTTCTGTAAGCTCCCCATTCCCAGAGAGTTCTGTGAGAAGACTTTGTTGAGGCACGGTGGTGCTGGGGGAGAAGGCGAGTACTGGAGTAGGCAGAATCCCTCTGTTCCTCCAGAGAGGTGCTTGCCTTGTTTGGAGTTCAAATTCACATGGTTATCTCTTCTTCCAGAGCCAGCTCAGCCTCCAGTGGTGGTACACGCCAGATGAGATCTTGCACCCAGATACAAGGTAGGGCACCACTACAAGCACAGTATAAGCCAGTCTCTTCCTTAGTAAGGATTTAAACATAAATGTTTATTTAAAAAAAAAAAAAAAAGAAAAATGTTCTCTTACCCATTTTTCAAAGAGTGGGTAAATTCTTATTAGGTGGTATTTCCCAAAGGTCAAGATGTTATGTCATTATCTCTAGGCAGCTGCTGTTTCGGTGTTGTATGAAACGTTGGAGAAACACCTAGGCTAAATTGGAGTTCTTAACAGAAACACTGTGTCATAAATAGGCATGGGCAAGCCTTGCCCACCACAAGGGCACGGAAGGAATGCCTTTTGCAGGGCAGAGAACTGATGGTGTATGGTATAGTCTACCCATCAGCTCTGAACGGTGTACACTAGTACATTTATTTTAGTCATCTTTCTAGGAGGGAACAGTTAACGCTGTGACTTTAAAAAAGCACCTCTAAAGTTTAGAGGAGGAAGAGCTTCTCTCATGCTTGACCCCGTTCTTGTCACCAAATAACAACGGTGCCCTTGAGGATCTCTGCAGAGCTCAGCGAAGCAAAGAGTTTTTCAGCTGACGAGAAGGAGAGACATTTCCATGAATGCCACATAGGCATGAGGTGGTGTAACCTCACTGCATTTAAAGGAGAAAGTTAGTATTTCAGAACCTTCTTTTCTTCTTTTTTTAATATGGATTCCCCACAAGGTTTCTAGGATAGGAGGGATTTTTACAAGAAAGGTGCTAATGACAGCTTTTATTGACTCGGCACACGTGGGCAAGTGTTTTTGGCATTGAGGGTAGGCTGGTGGTGTGGTTCTCGTCTCCCCAACCCTGATACACGACAACTCAGGGGTCAACATTTCTGCTCCCTGACGCCAAGCTGGCGTTACAACTGGGACTGCCTGCCTGCTTGTGCTCCTGCCGGTGCCCCGCTCCCCATGTGGCACCCCATCTTCCTTGAGCAGCCTGCGGAGGGGTCCTTCATTTCTCCCGCCTCCCACCATCCCGGTGCTGAGCCATTGCCCCAACACTAGCACTCCTTCAGGTGCTCCAGCCTACATAGGACGTGTCTCAGGAACGTGGACCCCTCTCAGGGTTTCTGATCTGTTCCCCGCTCTCCTCAGCAGGCTGGAGAAGAGTATTAAGCCAAGGTTGAGGCATTCAAAGGCATGAAGCTGGGGTATCTACTGGGTTGCTGATGTCTTCAGGAGGGGCTTGAGAAGACACGTGCAGACTGGCAGGCTCCGGCACCATGGACGTTATTAGTTTTCTTGTCACCTCGGCAGAAAACAGAGCTTTCTTCAGAGGCAGCCTGCAAAAATTCCTCCAGAGCCCAGGGCCTTCACAAACCTTGTTTCCATTAGGGATGAAATGTGTATATGCTGATTAAAGAACCAGCTCCTAAAAGGCAGCGTTAGCCAAAGAGCAGGAGAACGGCCCAGCCCCGGTAACACTGGCTTGTGCTGCCCTGGGGGGGCTGCGCTGCCGCGGGCAGTATCCTGGTGTGCGGGGGAGAATGTCTGAGTCCACCAAAATCAGTGGAAATATTCTCACTCAACATGTAAAGCGCGTACCTTGGTCCTTCATGTATGAGAACCTGTGGTTATTACATTGCTTTCTTGATGGCAATCTTATTTTACATCAATTATTTGAAATGTATCATTCCTCCAGCAGCAATACACAAAGTCCTTTCTTTTCTGCGTGCCATTTCTCATAGTTTCAGATCAAAAAGCTTTTGTGATAAGCAATTATTTGTTACACGCACATTACATGCTGATGTGAAGCCTAATTTCTCCGCAGTGCAGAGACGAGGTGGAATAGTTAATATCCCTTCGCTCTGAGAAAGGCTGCAGATTAATAACATGGGAAACTGAAATAATCATTCTGCCATCAGTTGTTCTCCCCTGGGCCTGCCCACAAGAAGTCATATGGATAACTGTTAGAGGCAGGCATCGCTGAAGATTGCCTGCTAATTTTACTCCCTGTAACATAATCTGTTTATTCAGAAGATGCGCTCTATCGTCTCTGCTGTGATTCAGAAGAATCTTAATCTGACGTGATTTCTTTCATTCTTTCTCCTTAGTAATTAATATTGCTGCATGAAATCTGAGGCTTACTCTTTATTGCAAGCAATATATTATGAAGTGGTTCTTTTTGCTCAAGAAAACATAATCTATACTTTATTATTAACTCTCTAAATCTGCTTTTCTTTTATAATAATAGTGTTGTCTTGGGAGATGGTAGTTAAATGTCTAGATTTTTGTTTTTATTGCAAAAGAAAACTTGATCAAAATGGGAGCCGGAATAGTCTAGAAAAGTATAGTTTATATAATTATTTAAATACAGCCTTTGTTTGAGTTTCAAACAGCTTCCCAAAGGTGAGTATCTGTTGATAACCCTATTTATGAGATACCCAAGGGACAGGGGCTCTAGCTCGCTTTGCAGAATGGCTGGTTTTCCTTTTCTTATTTTTCTGTTCTTTTTTTCTGTTGTTCAAATTGAGTTTGGCCCGAGTTTCTGAAATTTGAGTGCCTGAAGCTCTGAGCCATTTCCCCAGAACAAAGATCTGAGTCCAAGCGGCTCAGTTTGAGTAAGCAGTACCCGGAGCTGCATACGCTTGCAGTGCAGAGAAGCAGCTGGCCAGCGATCAGCGTTTCACCTATTTACCGGACGCGTTCTCAAACGTCTAACCAGAGGTTTTCTTCTCACTGTCCTGCTTTTCTGCTTTCCCCTGGGGTCCTGCGTCAAAGCAGATATTGCTCCCTCATCCAGTGGCGCTTCTCGTTCCCATACATCCCACGCTCGCAGCAGCACTAAATGAAATATGAAAACTTGCCCCAAATGCCATTTTAGTTATGCGACAGGGGACACTCTCAAGCGGTCAAAATGGAGAGCAATTGCCTGATTACGCAGTAAAATCAGTTGATGATAAATCTTTCTTTCCCGTGGTTCCTTCCTTTCTATTAATGTCTCCTTCCCTCATTATTTTACCTTCATTTTCCTTTCCAAATATGTAACTGTTAATAGGATAGTTGAATGAATAGGACACTCATCTAGGATGTACTTTGCTTTTGCTCGTAACTCTGCTGCAGCTGTGATTTTCAACATCTAATCTTTGCTGTGCTTCAGTTCCCTGTCTGTAAGGTAGGGATGGCATTTCTCTGTATCTGAGGGGCTTTGTAAAACAGAATCACTTAAAGTCGGCAAGTGGTTCAGGTATGGTTCTGGTGAGGCCATTAAAGAACTTGAATAGATTAAAGGAGTGGTGTGCTAGCCAAAAAGCTTTTAGGAGACTGCCAATCACATCATCTGTACTGCCTGTAACAAGCAGGGAAACAGGGCTGTGGAGGTTTGTGTGTGTGTGTGTGTGTGTGTGTATTCATGAAAGATAGACCATGCAGAGGTCTTTGCAAAGTAGGAGAGACCTGTGTCTTTAACCACAACAGTGGATAGCCCTCCGTAGAAATCTGCCTGTGGGTACAAATGAAGACAGAATGGTTCTGACAATTTTAAAAAATAATTGTGAATTCCCCAGCCCTGGCTTATGGATGGTGATGGAGTTTTGCAGAGGAAATAATGTTCCCCAGCAAAAGCTGAACAACACTCTGCAAGCTCCCTTGAAGAGCCCTCGAAGCCCTGTCTTGCCTCAAGGCACTCCCTCTAGGATGGACATTTCTCACCCAAAGGCCAGGAGGGCCTGGGTCTAAAAAGGCTTGCCTAGGCTGCCCATATAGAGAGTAAAATGAAAGACTTGAGTATCAGCGTTGGAAGAAATAACTGAGACTCCCCCCAGTGCAAAACTGAGTTGAGCTCATAGCCTAAGGAAACCCATCACCGGCAAGGCTGATTCATGGGTCAGTTCCCTGGGCCAGGTAAGTCCCTGTCGTGGTGAGTTGTCCCCTGCTTCACTTGAGATGGATGTGGTCATGTCCCTCCTCAAAATCCTCTTCTCTCCTTCTCAACACTTCTGACACACATAAGTGCACACACAGGCAGTTGTCCTTCTACATTTGCGGTACGTTCTGCCTAACGTGCCATCATAGTGGCAATACCAGGGACTTAATATTTCAGCCAATCCAGGAATAAATCACTGTTCAGGACTATAAAAAGAACAAACATAGATGGTTTGACAAAAGATGGGACAGCTCTGTGGGCCTTTTGGGAGAATCACTTGGAGGGTAACCAGAGATATCCTTGTTTTGCTTGACCTTAAGAGTCCTACTGGGGCAAGTACTTTCCTCCTTTCTTTAGTTCTATGTCATTGTTTTAATTTTCTTATTGTCCCTAACTTTCCTTCAGAACCAAAGCATTCTGCATAGATGATGGCAGGGTGAATAATAAAAAACCTGTATTTTGTGGGACACGCACCCTAATGAGCTGGGGATTGCTTTGTAACTGTGTATTAGCACTGTAAAATGGTTTGTCACATGGCTGTGTTGGCTTAAATCACCCGAAGAGTCTGAGAAAGCAGGCAGGAAGGAAGAAAAAAGGCCCCTAGATTCAGGTTTAGTCTCCCTCTGAACCTGCAGGAACTCATTCCTTGATGTCCAGAGAAGCAGGGAAGAATATGAGGGCTCTGACAGATGCTAAAAATTCATCTTCCCTCAAGGAAGGTGATCAGTTAAGGGACCAGACTGGTGCGTCACCTGATGATGAGCTTCTAAATGTAAGAGAGCGATTCATGTGGATGGTTCGTTCTCAAATCTTTTTGTGTATCAAAATGGGTCGATCCTACTTTTCAAACAATGAGTTATACCACACCATACATGGATTCTTGCGGGGAAGACCAGGACATGCCTGAACTCGCACAGATCCGCTGGATCAGCACAGTGAATACACACCACGCTCGTGTCAAGAGGACGGCCAAAGCGGTAACAAGTGTGAGGTTGCCCCAGGAGCAGATCTCAGCAGTTTGGTGGAGAGGAGAGATCAGAGTGAGGTAACGCTGGGGAGATGGAGTTACATACTCCACAGCCATGCCACATGGCTGTGCAGGTTGGCATAACTCCTACGGGACCTCATTTCCAAGATGAATGTTCTCGGCAAGAAATCTGAAATTCGTGGAAGGCAGGCAGAACCGATGTAACCAGCTGAAGTCTTAGAAAATATAAATGAATATTCGTGCAAAAATGTTTTCGTTGTTCGACTCAGCCAAAAAGCTTGCTCTGACTTTGTTGTTCTCCTTGTTGAGAAAAATGGGTTGCAGTAAGCACAGCTTTTCAGACTACAGTTTCCTACATTTGTGTCATTCTTTGGACCTGTAATTAAATATTGAAGAGACAAAGGAGACTTGGCAGGCAGTCATACTCCCAGCAGTCTAATGTCATACGGTTTCTCTGAAACAAAAATGTTCTGAAACAGATAAGATAATGTACTTAACTTTGAAAAAAGAGTCACTAAGCACTCACTGGACAAATACTCTCGTAACATTTTATCATCTGTACAAGAAAATCAACACTTCTAAACCATCTGACTGTGGCAATGGCAGCTGAAGGTCCATGTTAACATTAGACCGGATTTTTGCAGTGCAATGTTGAGTTTTCAAGGGCCACTATTTTTCTGTTTCTCTCCAGCCAAATTAGGCTCAAATCAGTGGGAGGGCAGATCTCTCTTGAACAGTGTATTCCTTTTATGCAGTGATAAAGTAAGAGGTTTTTTTCAGGTTCTCCTAGCTTTTGGTGAAAGGCCATCTTTTCTTCTCCCTCCTATTACGATTTTCCAAAGAATCTCCAATAAAACTGTACAAACAGAACTGCAAGAATTATATCTGTCTTGGTAAAAAGAAAGGGTTGCTGTCTGCCTTTCCCAGCAGAAGGGATAAACTCGGTGCTTTCCTAGAAGCTTTGATTATTACGCATCCCTGTATCCCTGACCTCCCGTTTGCCTTCAACTGAAGATTGTTGAGACTGAAAGAATGAGTAAATACACACAAATTTTTAAAAAGTTTGCCACTACTTGAAATTCTCCTGCCACAAGCAGCCCCCAGATAAAACACTACGACAGGAAAACTCTCTCTTATGGTCTATTCCATTTTATTGGCCTAATTCTTCACACAGCTTAATCAGGGAGTGAATAACTCCAGAAGCTTAATTCTAAGTAAAACATGACTTCTTATATTTGCATAAAACTTTCTTCCCTGGGATTCAACAAGTTTAGGTTCCTGCTAGTTTTATGGCTTTTCTCGGAACTGGTTTCCTTCAAAAGAAAAAATTGTGCTTCCTCGTTCTTGACTGCAGGAATCAGAGTCAGACGTGCACCATCACGCGCTGCTCAGCTGACGTCCGTACAGCCAAATGCCTTCCCGGTACAGATCTGCCCCATCCTTTCCATGCTAAAGGCTCCCTTCCAGATACACTAGGGAAGAAACCAACTTCTTCCTCCTGTTTTATATCCTCACTAACCTGAACATCATTTAATGGCTTATTTGTATGTTTACTACATGCTGCATGAAAGTTAAACCACTGAAAATTCAGCTGAACAGGACATTGCTTACACTGAAGCTACTTTTGCAACTTTTTAATGACTACACGATCGATTTCGTGCGTTGACAACATTAATTAATAACCTGTGCTGCCATGGAAGTGGTTATAGTTAGTAACGTTCCCCCTGTTTTTTTCTCATTATCAAACCTGAAAGTCTTTGATTTTTCTTTACATTACAGAAATTTCATGTCTGGACTCTCTGAAATTGCATCAAGCTGACCCCTGCACTATAACTTGACAGTCGTTTCATGAAGAGAAGGTTGCTTCTTTGGGGAAAAAAGGACAGCCATGCTCTTGACCTCTCTACAGAAAGAAAGGCAGAAGCAGGATCCTAGTTCACACTAAACCAGAGACAAAAGCCAGGTCTCAGATTTATCCCTCTGGGTGCAGAGGACATGGACCTCGTTAGAACAACTCAGCAACCTTGACTCTGACAGTCTTTGATCTCTGTACAATGCCTCTGGTAGAGCTGACGTAGTGTGTGAATTATTTTCTCATAAACCAAATCTAAATTTGAGCTTCTTATACCTTATCCTTTAAACTGTCATCTGAAGAGAAGACGGTTTTTGTGTGACTTCTATTCTGTGCCATAAATTAAAACAAGACAAAACTCAGATTCCCATATCCAAAATGACACACAGTATTTCTAGTACTCAGCAGTAAGGAAAACTTTATTTCCTCATTTTCTCCCATCTTCTCTGATTCAGTAAATTCCATTTTGGAAGCTAATCTTATTAAGTAGCTTAACTTATTATAGGCATGATGGCGGGCAAGCACACATAAGTCTAATATCCAAATTATTCTCAGGGTGACGATCCATTGTGTCAGCTAGTGATCAAAGTGTCCATTTATATTCACAATGCTATATACAAAATGATTTAATTTCAAAATCTAATTTTTTTTTAGCCATAAATGATTATGTGATAAACAAATCATTTGGAACCTAAAAGAGTAGTATCATTGTAAATATCTCTCCGTGTCTCAACTTACTTAATAAGGGATGTTGAAAATCTGAGGAGCTATGACCCAAAATGGTTCCCTCAGCTGCTCAAGAAAGAGAGAGGATAGAGGATATTTTTACTACATTTTCAAAGGCAAACATAAAGAGGGAACACTATTAGAAGTGATCCTGCTGTTCTCTGTCCTCCCTGAAGTTGTAGTCCAAACAGGTATTTTTAAATTCTTGCTCTATACTGTAAGCCTTGTTTTAAATAAGCAGCCCAAGGAACCAAGAGCTATTCTGGTGAGCCTTTGCTTTGTATTGTGTCTCTAAAATAAATAACTGGGTCTCTTTTCTGAATAAGATTTCACATTTGTAGCAGAAGGTGGCATCCTCTTCATGGGACACTGCGGAATTTGTGGATGTTTTGGAAGTAAAGAAGACAGAATTTCTGTGAATTCTAGGATAAAGTATTGTAAAGTAACACTGGCTTTTTCTTATCCGTTTCTTGGTTAAATAAAACATCATCACTTACAGCACTGCTTTAGTTTAATAGTCAGCATTTGCCCCCAAATCCCAGTTTCAATGAGAAAAACATCAGTCAGTATGGCTCATAGATATGAAAATCTTTTGTGGGCTTTGGTTAGTAATCCTCATGTTCACATATAGCAAGAGTTAACATCCTTGGGATTATTAATGTTAAACAGGAGAACCAGCTATAGAAAGGCTCATGAAAAGGCTTGAAACAACCCAAGGTGTTCTTGAGATACTAGCGCTTCCAGAAAATATTGAAGAGAAACATGTGGATCTTTCTTCAACCCAGCCACAGATTTCATTCAAAACTTCATTTACTTTATCTCATTTGTCATCTCTGAGCACAGGCAGTATCTCTGGTCTTTTTTGCTGGCTCCCCTTCAGTTATAGCCAACGCTGAATGTCTGAACACTGATGCAGATTTTGGGTAGCACCCGGCTGAGTCTCAGGGTGTGAAGAACCTCCTGTTTCCCCAGCATACAGCTCTCTACCATTTGCACAACTGGATCCTCGTCTTCCTCAGGAAAATCTCACTGCTCTATTTCCAGGTGCACCTGCAGCAGCTCCCTTGCTCCTGCTGCAGATGCCCGGCTCTCGTGGGGAGCAGCTGTGCCAGCACCAGGGCTCAACGCCGGCAGTGTGGGTCCTCTTCACCTGCGCAGCCTTCCCTTCAATGCGGTGCCAGAAGGGCACCGAGCTTCACACCAGCCCCAGCGAACAGTATGTCTGGTCAGAGGTTTTGTCCCTGAGGCTGCTATTAAAGCCACTCTGAGAAGAGAGGGCTGGCACCAGTGCTGCAGTCAGGAAGGATGCCTCTGCACAACTGGTTTAAAGGCTTCTGGGCACTGGGACATGATCCCATCCTGATTTTTTTGAACAGTTTTGGCCCAGGAGAACTAGTACATTGCCGAACAATTCTTGGGTATGACTATGGGAGTTAGCGTGGACCAGGGAGCCCATTGACAGCCTGCCCGCAGCCGGGCTATGCGGGGTAGCCAGGGCTCAGGTGCTCCATGGGCTCAGGGTGCTCCGTGGCTCCTGGCCCCAGAGCCAGGGGACAGTCATGGATAGGTTTGATTTACTAGTATGCCTCCAAGCTATGCATGTTGGTTTTGATTTCAAAAATTGCCATAGATTTTGGGTCTATCAAGAAAAGCAATGTAAATCTATTTTGGCCGTTTCAATGTAGAGAAAAGTCTTGCACTAACTATGTGATAAAAAATAAGCTTTAAGCCACAAGGAATTATGGCAACTTCAGGCATCATTCTTAGCATGCCCTGTAGCTCTGGGTAACATCCATGGAGCTCTACTGTTGTGACAGCAATGAAATCAGCTGGGGAGGGCGGGGGGCAGTATGCGTATCTATAAATTGTAGTGGCTCTCTGGCACCGCTGTAACTACAAGAACTCCATACTGGTGAAGTTCTTGAGTTCCCAGTTTCTGTTTCAAGAAAGCAAAAATAATTTTTAAATCTGACCCTTTGCTGGAGTGGTGACATGTAGTATCCTGCTGATCAACATTTTTATTTCTGGAGTTCCTCAGCCATAAACACTTTGGCTGTGGTATCCATTAATATTTCTTATTTCCACACTAGTATAGCAAGTCATTCATATTTGCTTGCCAGGTTTTGTTTTCTGATGTGTAACAGAATCTTTTTGCTGTAGTACCACAGAAACAAGACCTGCTTTGTGTGTGAGCAGGTATTTACACGTGCATGTGAGCAAGCATGTACCTTTGTGTGTAAGTGTGTAAAAATCCTATAGGGAGAATGGGGGGAAGGAGGGGAATAAATGATTCCCCATGACAGCAGCACATTAATTCAAATGGATGCAAAAATCCCTACAGCTGGGAGGTGAATCACTTGCCAGCACACTCCTCAGCCTGTAAGACCCAGAAGGTAATATGAAGTCTGCTCCCTCCCCAGCATGCATGGGGAAAAAAAAAATTCAAGGAATAGGAAAATTAAAGTTTTTTGCTGTCAGTACCATTTTCTATAACTTCTTCTTCATGCTTCTGCATTTCTGATGTAAACAATGCTAGTGATAAAAAGAGAGCAAACAAAATCAGAGGGAGGGGTAACTGGAACGAATCCAGAAGTATCTCACAAAACAAGAGGCAGGAAGATGTGTGCTGTGAAAAGTCTTCCTCCCGCTCCTTCCTCAATTCTTCAGCTGCCTAGTATTGCCCCCGAATACCCTTAATACGCTCACAGCTCATTTTTTGTAAGTAAATATCTACCATGTGGCACAACTCTGAGCTTCAGTGCTGTGCCCCGTTTCAGACAGCCTCATGGGCTGCGGCAGGGAGCTGTGCGCCTCAACAGGGACGAGTCCTTGGCCGCTGCCAGCTTCTGCCTTATGGGTCTCTGAAGTGCTGGGTAATTCGGCTCCCTGTCTGATAATCACCTTTTGTTTGATATAACTTCTTAATTATACCATGAATGTGTGAGGAAACTGCTCATCTGTTTAGAGTGCGGGGATTAAAATTAAAACTGTCTCAGTTTTCTCTGTTACTGTGTGGGTGTCAGTTCAACAAACTAATGTGGAGCAGAGAACTATTAACTGAGATGTCAAAAGAGGCAGTCATTACAGCAGCTGGAAAGGCTGCTATGGACTTCATTGCTGAAGGAAATGTTTGCTTAGTCTGTCTCTGCAGGTAACAATGAATCTATTAAAATAAACTCTGGATTCATTTCCTGGCACTTCACATTTTTGAATGCCTAATCTCTCCCTACTAAATAGAATTGTTGTTCAGGTTTCAGGGATGAAACACGAATAGGTCTCCAAAGATATATATTTTTAAATATTATGTTTAGTAAGAGTAGCAAGGAGGGAGCTCTTGCATCTTCCATTTATTCTTCTGATCAGCCAGGAGCTGGTGTAAAGACTTCAGATCTGCTCTCTTTCAGGGAGCCAGTTATTGTGTGATGACTGCTGTTTTGGTGTTTCTGGTATGTATTAGATTAAGAGAAACAAGCACTTCTTGGGTTTAATGCTTCAACCTTATCATTCTGGAGGCAATAGCATGTTAATTCAAGTAGAAAAGGTGTGGATGATAACTTTATTCACCTGCTCAGTGGAGGAAAACCAGCTGTTCCACAGTGAGGCTTACCCATGAATAACAAAGAAAAGGGCAATACAATACCTGTCAGTGTATTTGGGGGCACCGCCCGGAAGGCAAATAGGACATATCCTTGTGTCAGCTGGCATTCAGCAGCACCAATTTCATTAATGTTTACTGGTTAGTGTTTTGCATTTTATTTCATGTAAGAATGAGATCTAATTATAAGATCAGTTAGAAGAAGTATTTCATTAGAGATGCCAGACGTTCTCAATATAAGTTGTTTTATAACTAGCCAAACCTCTTACTGCTAAAACACCTCAAACTGTGCTTGCTACAGTGTACTTTAAAACCGTATCTTTCCTCTTATTCTTGACAAACAGCTGTCTGCCCAGAGAGTTCTTCTCAATGGCTACTGGAATACGTGAGTTTGGGATACAGCTTGTATTTATAGAAGGTAAATCTTCCAGAGACGTGAAGTTCATACTTCCTGAGTTTTCTCTACTGGTCGGGAATGAGTGGCTATTCTGGAAAATGTGTGAGCAGCCACGAGTATCCATCTTACTGCTGTCGAAGCACTGCCAGCGCCCCGAAGTGCAGAGGTGCAGGGTCACAGCCCTCGGACCGCAGGGGAGGAGGCGGCAGCAGCCTGTACAGAGGCACCCTGACCCGCTGGAGCCCTGTTACAAGTCATCCCTGCTGCTTGCTGGAGAAGCAGCGAGAAGCGTGACGCGGGTCCTGCAGGGTTTTCCCTTCGGCTGCCTCCTCTGCCTCTCTGTCGGGGCTCTGCCGCTCCCTGGCACCAGCCCCGGCTGCCTGCTGCTCCCCGGCACCTGGGGATTGCAGGAGACCGGCAAAATGAATGATCACTTACCTGGCTGTCTTGAACTGCTAGGGGATGCCCTCTGAGGTGCCTCTGCTGCTTTCTGGTCATCATTTTGGGATGCTTTCTGGTGAAGGGTGGGCTTTTCCTTCAGTTCCTCCTATGGTTACCATTTCACTGTGTTTCAGCCCTTGATAATGACTTGCCTGGGTACTAAACTGGCAGCGAAAGACTAGATGAGTCCAAATGTATTTCTTTCTAATTGGAAATCATCTTAAAGTGGGATCTGGGTGCACAGACCATTAGCCAGCTTTAATCACATGAGGCCCAGTGCAGCCCTTTACTTGCTGTGGGTTGTCTCTTGCAGATAAGAGTAAAATACGTAAGTCAGAGACTTCGCTTTTAACAGTCACAATTGACAATTGTACATCTAAATATTATGTGGCTCAATGAAAGAGGCAAAGAAGCTAGTGCAACGCAAATAACCATGGAGTACTTCAATAAATTGGAATAAACTCTTTAAATACTGCCTATACACAGTGCTGATAATCATGGCTAGGTTTAAAAAGACGTGTATTGTGAGTCTCAATTCTATCCTAGAATAAAACTTAAGGATTCTTCTGCATAGCTGGAGGAAAAATCTGTTCTTCTCTAAAAACAAATTTCCAACTTTACATCTTTGTGTTGAATGAGTGTATAGCATGACAAGTTGTTGGGTTTTTTTTATTTTGTGAGTGTGTGGGTGGTTCTTTTCCCAGACACTGGTTAAAGAAGTCTTGTCACGTGGCTTTAGCTCTCACAGTGCATGCAAAGGGTGGTTTCAAGAAGCCTTTCTAAATGTAAAGCTGGTATGATATATTGATCAAATCTACTTCCTGACGTATTGTCTTGGAAGCGAAAGAGAAGCAGCCAGTATGCTGGTTTGAGAGACTTAACTAGGAAATATTCTGAGCCATTATGTGTATACAGAGAAAAAGACCTTAAGCATCTACTCAAAGTGTATGCTTGGATGTTGACCTGGCACTGTGGAAGGTTTCCCTAATTTTTTTTCCCTCCAACCATCAAGACTTTGAATTTGAACTTGAAGTTTATGCACACAGTGCAAATGAGGCTTTGGAAAAAGAGGAAATACTGGATTAAGCTGAAAGCACCATTAAATATGGAGGAAAACTTGGAATTGTAAGTGTCTGGAGGAAAGACCAACCCTTTAGTAGGATAGTCATTAAAGAAAAGTACACATTACGTCCAAGATAGGAAATTACTCAAAATAATCTTAGAGGCTGGATCTTCGAGAAGCAGATTAAAAGCAGGAGTTAAATTTAGATAATCTGAGTCCATCTTGGAGGACAGATAATATTTCTAGAGATAAAAGTTTGCCTTTGAATACTCCCAAGATCAAGCTTTGGCAACATTGTGATCATATTCCTTAACCTTGGTATAAACTCTTCACTCAGGAATGAATGCTACTGTTTTATTTAGAACAGAATAGAATAGAATAGTTTGGGTTGGAAGGGACCTTTAAAGCTCATCTAGTCCAACCCCCCTGCCATGGGCAGGGACATCTTCAACTAGATCAGGTTGCTCAGAGCCCCGTCCAACTTGACCTTGAATGTTTCCAGGGATGGGGCATCTACCACCTCTCTGGGCAACCTCTTCCAGTGTTTCACCACCCTCATCGTAAAAAAATTTCTTCCTTATATCTAGTCTAAGGCTACCCTCTTTGAGTTTGAGACCATTCCCCCTTGCCCTGTCGCAACAGGCCCTGCTAAAATGTTTGTCCCTATCTTCCGTATAAGCTCCCTTTAAGTACTGAAAGGCTGCAGTAAGGTCTCCCCGGAGCCTTCTCTTCTCCAGGCTGAATAACCCCAACTCTCTCAGCCTTTCTTCATAGGAGAGGCGTTCCACCCCACTGATCATTTTCGTGGCCAAGCTTCCAGTTGCTGGAAAGGAGATGGTGAGGTTTGCTATTGTAACAGCTGGATTCTGAGTTAAAGCATTCAGCAAACAGGGCAGAAATCGAGCATGGCGTATGTGATGCTTATTTTGATATACTATTGAGCCGTTACCCCAGGCTTTGACTGATGCTAGATGCTGTCTTCAGGAATGATAAAAGGTGGCTCATTAATGGCTGATTTGCCTTTTCTTTCATTATGTGTACCACAGCGCTACATTATATGTACTTCTATTTCATGTTAATCCACTTGGGATATTCTTACTGTATGCAAAAGTGTCTCTCCACCACTGGACCTTTTCTTATTTTATTTTGATCAACCTTTTTGTGGGAGTTGATAGTAGGAGGAGATTCTGTGACTTTGATGTGTTAAAATATTTTTAACTAGAGGCGGATTAAAACTATGTTGATAGGTGGTACAGCTGTGCTCTGTAGTTCACCCTCAAGCCTTACTCCCTAAGCAAAATGGGGGGCTGGGGAAGGCGAGGGAGCACAGAGGGGTTGTTCTCCTTGTCCTCATGAACGCACTAGACTCTTCTCAGTGATCCACACTGAAGTCTAACACACATGATGAACATGGGATGCAGGTGGGTTGTGCATCCAAACCGAGAGCTCAGCAGATGCTCCTGGTCCGTCCAACTTGGACATAGTTCCAGCCGGTAGGGCCTGTAGATTAGTGGGGGGTCCATTGCATGTAAACATATTTAATACTGTTTTGAGACATTCTTCTCTTGAGATGCAGAATTATCTCCTCCCCCCTGTCGGGTCGGTGTTACGTGGTGTTCCACATGGACTGTGTGGGTGATGTTAAAAGGCACAAAATACAGATAATGCACTTGGCATTCTGTGGAAGTCAGAAACACCGAATAGCCAAACATGGCCTGGAAAATGACTGAGTGATAATTTCAAGCTAGAATAACTTGTTCATAATTGTCAGTTTGACTTTATAAAGTGAATTGGTCAACCCTTGCTTCTTACCCTACGTGTTTTTTGGGCTCTCTACAAGCTCAGAGAAATCATTACATCTGTTTGTATTATTCCATTTTAAGTTTACTTCGCACCATATAGACAAGAAATTTAACTTAAAATTAAAGCCAGATTGTATATCAGAGTGTTTTCCTGTGGCAAGAAGCAAAATGGATTTTGTGGTAAATTTTACAAACATGAAGTCACATGGTAACAGGAACAGAATATAGCATCACAGTGTCTTCTTGGAGAATGAAAAGGATATGATAGGTAAAACTTGGAAGATAAAAGCAGTTACAACTATGTTCGGGGTTTTATTTTACAGGCAGAGGAAGAGGCAGAGCTGCTGGTTTTAATTCATCCCTAAAAGATAAAATGTAGTAAATGTAAAATGGGGGTGGCTAGACAACTGTAAGAAGAATAATGCATAAGTGTTGAAATACAGTAAGTATTGGGGGAAAACAGACTGAATCTTAGGAATAAATCCAGGACACCAATTTATTTTTATGATTTTCCAGGGAATCCTAAGCCAGTCCAGCTCTTAGTGATTTTTGCCCCACATCCAAATTAATTCCTCTGTGTGCATCCAAGTCCTGCCAAGTGAAAATGCAGGATTGCTGGTAACAGCCCGTAAAGCTCCCCATCGCCTCCCTTTCATGGGCCACTTGAAATGTTGTGCTACATGTTTGCTGCTGTCCCTTTGGCTAATACCATGAGGAGCAGCTCCAGTGAAATAAGCATAAACAGCTACAAATTGACCTTCAAGTGGCTGTCAGACACCTGGAGACCCACAGCTTCTGTTTAATGGAAGCACAAAGCCAACTTTGCAAAACCCTAAAGGCAGCCGGAGTTACAAACGTGACTGATGTAGCTATTCCACTGAGATACAAAAACACTGTATTCAGAGCCAGGCTTGCCATCCAACTCACAGCAGAGCTCAGTGTTTCTGAGTTACAATTCAGAGGATTTAATCCTTCTGAAGGAATACCTGTATAATCGCAGAGAAGGGAACCTCTTACCTTCATTATAAGATGTTATAAATAGCTCCCCAGAAAAACGAACCTTTGCGACATCCATGAAATCTAATGAATGTAATATTTTAGTCTTTTTGACACAGCACAACTTCAGCTACTGATTAGATCTGTGTCTTGCATATGCATGCATAGAACTCAGTGACAGAGATGGATATGCTTTCTCAGTTGAAATAATATCAAGTTTTCTGAACACTAAATTCTTTATTTTCAGCATATGGTGCAATAAGCTTTTATTTGGTTTATCTTAATTGTTAAACCAAACAGATACAAAATGTGTGCCAATATCTTGCCTTATTCCTTTTTTCAAAAAGTCTCTTGGAACATTAATCTTCCCACTGACCATGTCGGCATCAGGAAAGTGAGATGCCTGCTGAAGGCCTTGTAGGATCCAAAACTGCATGTTTTGAAAGTGTCAGTTTTACTGAGGGCTTTCTCTCATGAATTCTCATTGCAAATAAAATGATCCTGGGGGAAAGGGGAAACACTGAGGGGCTGGAAAATAACAAAATCATAATCCAGCTTTTCCAGGAGTGCTCATAAAACTGAAGACAGGAGGAAGCCTATAAAACAACACCTAAAAAAAGTATTTAATTACTGCGTTAACCCTTCTTACATGTTTTTAAATTAATCTATTGGATTTTTTTCTCGAATACCATAACGTAAAAAAAGGCTCAGAATGCTAAACAGTCTTGCACAAGCTGATGTGATTTCATATACCACTTTATACCTGAGGTGTTGCACAGAAAACCTACTTTATAAATTCAAGGAAATGTTTTGCGTTCAGTGTTTCTGATGTGTTGATACCTCCTTGCTAAGGAGCAGAGACTTTTCAGGTCATTATGTTGTTAAAAAAATAAATTTACTTTAATTCAGAATGAGGGTGAATAGATAGTCTTTTCACTAGTCTAGCTGGACTGGTTTCAAATCCTACTTTAACTTGATGCATGGCAACTTGCTCTCATGGCCTCAGATATCAGCTATTTCTAGAAGTGATCAGGCAAGAATGTTTTCTTCGGGAAGGCATTGTACTTAATGGTCTGAAAATTATTCCTTCAAATATGTATACTCAGCCTCTTAAAACAGTATGTTAAAGGAAGTAATGTAGCCATAACAGTGTTATTCTTTCTTAGGGTTTGTTTCTCTTGGCTTAACTATTAACTCTTGACAAGCTGCAACAAAGAAAAATCTGATCTGCATGGAATTAGGGTTGATACAAGCTGAGTACTGTTGCCGGGTACTTTTGAGGGAGGAAAAAGTCAAGCTACCCATTTTCGACTTGCATGAACTAACTCGCCACGCATGCATACCTTCTGTTCCATGACCAGTGCACGCCTGAAAAAATCAGTTTAGTTTCTCAGTGCACTTGTGAGGTGGGGATTCTTGACAGCTTGCATTGAGGAAAGTTGAACAACCAAGAGGATATGTGACTTAATGTTCCTGGGAATCTGTACTAGTCAGCCATCCAAAGGAAGATCTGCAGACTTCTAATCCTGTACCTTAAGAGAAACCTGACTGAGCTTTTATGAGTGTTACTTCAGTCACTTTGTGTAAAATATTTTTCTCTTTCTGGCCATTTCTGCAGGATATTCGTGTTTGCGTGAGGCTTTCATAGGACAGCCCTGTATTAACATGAGTATGGAGTTAGGCTGGCCCTGATGCTGTCCTAGTCTATACTAATGGGAGTACAAAGTGGGATGAAACCCTGGGTGTCCAAAAAGAACTCCTGCTCCATGCCAAAACTTTCACGGACTTTGCTGGAGTCAGATGTTTCACATAAAAATACTCTAGTTCCCCTACAGCTAGATTAACAGTATATCGTGCAAGGCTCATCAGGCTTCCAAAATCCATAGGTGTTCTAAGTAGCAGTAATGATTAGATAATCTTGATTTACTATATTGTAAATCAGTATGGAATCCACAATATTCTGTAGTATATCTGTGATATATAAATGCTCAGCCTACATAGTTTTTCCGTCACCATTATAGCCAAGGAGACATTGCTCACATCTCTCTCTAATTCTGTAATTTCTCCCATGCCTAAGAAACAGTAGTCATTAAAAAAACTTAACTACAAACCGTGCTATAATTTTGCAAGAAAACTTGACGGAGTAGCAGACCTCACTCAAATTTTGAGAGAGAGAGCTGTCTCTTGCAAGAGTGAGCTCTTTGGAGCTGTTGGAAGATTTCCCTAGATGAAATCCAAGGTAAAATGGATTATTGAGGAATACTACTTTCTGCTGGCAAGCAAAGCTGCTTCAACGTGTGGCCTGATAGAAGTAAGAAATGAGGAGAGACTCCCGACAGCTTCAGAGAAGGAATTTCAGTTTGGGCTTTGGGGTGGGGGCTGAGGAGGAGAGCCCAAAGCATATGATGGAGCTGACCTAGAACAGAAGTGTATTGTAGCGGTGTGTAATCTCTACTCTGCTGATATACTATCTTCTTTTACCTGTAAATTATATCACTTGTCCTGAAAGACAAGGATGTGAACAGCGTCCCTGAAGTGCAGTCAGGGACAGCTAGAAGAAGCTCCAGACTTTCTCCTGCCACTGCAGAGCCTCGGCTTCCTCTGACACCCATATGTCTGGAGACTGAAGGGAATAACTTTGTTGGTCAGTCTCCAGCCAGAATACCAAAACCTTTCACAGCTCTCATCTGCTGCTCAGAGGCACCTGCTGCATGGTCCGTCAGTGTGTTCATAAGAGATTTTATGGCATTTTATGCACCGTTTACTTCCTGACTAGATGTGCTCAGAGCTTCACTGTAACTCCTAGAAATGTTGCCACGCAGCCAAATATAACATGAGGCCAGAAGAATGCTGGTAGCTTGTCAAAAACAAGGGAAGACGGACTCTGCGAATTGCCGGAGGGAGAGCTCCTGGCTGCTGAGATGCGTCTTGCTGAGGGGAACTTTGTCACAAGCTGCATCTGTTCTTCCTGGGGAATGCTCGGGTTGCACTTGCACTGGGGTATCGCGCTGGGGTGTTGCTCCATGTTGATACCTGGTCTGCCACCACCTTGCAGCAACCATGGTTAATCCATCACTTGAAGCTGGGGAGGAAAAGTCACTGGAGCCCACAAATGCAGAGAACCTGCATCATCAGCCCCTCTGTTGGCTTTGGGAGCCTGCTTTTTTAATCTGCAGAGATAGTAGCTGATCTTTGACAGATGTATGCTGGAAATGGAAGTATGATTAAGGAGACAGGATGTAGCCAGAGATGATAAAGGGCTTTATTTACTTCTCATCAGGTCTTATTTCATGAAGATTTTAATCTTCTCTTAAAATAGATATATAAAAAAGGAGAACACCAGCCTATCCACAGCCTACAATTTTAAAAGGACTATAAGGACTAACATTTTTTTCAGTGCTTTCCCTTGCTACCCTTCAGCTCCTGGTGCACTGCTCACATTTCTCATGCTGAAATCTAGAGCAAAATTTTTAGGCAAAGTTGGTGATCATGTTTCCTTAAGTGCCCTTTCCTAATCAAAGGTAATTGCAAAGTTAGAAGGGTTTCACTGATAATCGGATAAATGCTTTTGCAGTCAGTTGGCGTTCTGCAGACTCATTCTCACGAGGTTGAGGAAAGCTCACTAAAAATGGAAGTACCAGACTTTTTGCAAAGCTTATTTGTTCCTTTTTCTAAAAACAATTTATCCTAACCCCAGAGTAGAAAACCTAGCTCTTATCCAGAAGGAAGGTAATTTATGTTGAACCTTTGATGTTCACTAATCAGATCGTTGGTATTTGATGACGGAATTATGTACCAAGGGTATTTCCAAGTTAGAACAAGAAAACTTCAAGTGGTGAATTTCCTTTTCTTCCTTCAGCTAACACCTTTGTCATAGAAATTACTTCCAGTGTACCTGACTGCACAAAGGAACTAGGACTGTTCCACAACTATTTTAGCCAATTATTTAAACCATGTAAGAAGCTTTTAATCAGAGTTTACTGAAATAAACCAAAGAATTGCAAGGTTATGATGTTTGTACATATTCTTGACTTAACATACGTAGCTTTGAGAGATTTGTTTGTAATTTGCCGATTTTTATTAAAACCACTGCTTTAATCATTTTCAAATTTTAAAAAATGGTAGCACTAGAAAAAAATTGGAAGACTAAAAGGGTGTGTTTTCTTACTGTATAAAGACCTACCATATGTTTTTAACTTTTAGAAAATAATTAGGAAAAACAAGTCAAAAAACCTTTGCAACTCGCCTTTAAAACACCAAGCTGCTAAGGTTCTCATTGGGATGAATGTTTCTGGGACAGCAGAACAGTGATGCTGGCCTAAGGGAATATTTGATGTCAGAACCCACCTATGAGGACATAGTACACTTGGCTTCACAATGTGAAAATCACACTTACTTCATAAGTGAAGCTCATTAAATTGTGTTTTTCCTCTTTTTTCATGAAACATACGCATTACATTTTTTTTAAAGAGACTGCTTGCTTGAATGAATTCAAGTGAACTGCTTTTTATTTTTTTTAATTCTATTCAGTGCTTGCAGACCTCAGGCTGCGGGGGATTGTTATTTGGTGTTTTAAACTTGAGCTGTGGAAGTTAGCTGCAATTGATCTCAAAACTTCCCCTTGTTTCTCAACTGACCAGACAGTGCCATTTTGTTTCTTTCGCCAGCTGCTTGAGTAGTAATTCCTGCAATCACGACGAGGGTGCTGCTGCTGTGTTTCTGCTGGGGAGAGTATCAGAAGATTAGGAATTCTTTTAAAATAGAAAAATCACTTCCTTTGAACTCCCCCAGGTCTTGTTTCTGTGCAGGTTATGCTGCTTTAAGACTTCTTGGTTCTGGTGCAAGTTTAAAATGTAAGCAGGGGTCCCATCACATTCAGACAAAGATCTTGGTATGTGTGCATGGGTGCCTGGAGAAATCGCTGGCTGTTTCAGGGAGCTGCTGTGGGGTTCTGGCAGGAGGCCTGGGCTGAGTGGCCCCGCGCAGCCGCGGTCCTCCCCTGCTGAGAAACCCCTGCTGCTCGAGTCTGGCTTTGATTTTTTGCAAGCATAATGGGCAATTTATTCATAACAAAACTGACCGGTTTGCACTGTTTAGAGGAAGTAAGTCAGGAGGAGAGAAACAGCAAAAAGTCACTTGTATGCAGATTCTCAGACTTACCTAATTTCTCAGGAGTTAAAGTCCACCAGGAAAAGCTGCTGGCAAACCTTTTCTCACATACCTCAGCAAAAATACTCTTCAGCAGAGTTTATGCTGGAAAGTGCCCACAACTATTCCTGATACTGGGATTACATTGACTAGATTAAATGCACCCTCAATCATCTAATCTTACACTATGCAGTGAGGTGAAGACAGTGTCAAGCACAGGAGTTTACTCATACAGCACAGTCATGAATCTGTAACACCAGAAACTCCCAGACGTGAATGTGATCTTCCATCATCTCAGGAACTGAGGATGTCAAGTATTGAAGTCACAATAGTGTAACAAGGACTATAAAAGTGCAACTTCCAGTGCCAGGTTTGTACTCTGAAACTTAGTAACTTGTTTCTGTCTTCTAAAAAAAAAAAAAGGCTTTTGTCCTTCAAAAACTTTGATTTAAATAGTGGAAAACTGACACGGTGCGCTTCTAACAGCTAAAGCAAAATATATTGCATCTGTCGGCAAGCTTTGAGTATTCCTGTTTTACCACAGAAAACAATTGTCTCAACTTGTGTTGATCTTGGTGATCTTTGGTAGTATTTCTGCAAGCTTATATGTTTGGGAAAACATTTTGTGGGGCGTGATATAGCTTAACATCACCAAGATTTTCTGCAAGCATATTTCACATTGATGTGGTTTTTAAGTCTTTATTGTGAAGTTGTTACTAGTTTACTGTGTTGGGCTGCTTCAACAGCCCTGTGTTCTTTTAGAGTGAGCACTCAATGGAATTGAAGAGCAAATAAAAATAAGTATCACACATCAGGCATTCTTATAAAACCACTCCAAACTTGTTCTGCCTGCTAACCAAACAAAGGAGTGTCTCAATAACTTCCTCTTAATGCAGTAGATTTTCTTGTGGGCTTTGCCTATCTTATTCTACCCTCACACAGACATGGATTACCTAAATTTATTCCAAGCAGTATCAATTTGCAAAGCAGGGCAATGGCCCGACCATGTTTGAACTGTCACCCCTTGAAAAATTGCTGTATCTGATAGAATGGCATCAGCGTTACGCAGTGGTGAGAAGATTAAAGAGGAAGGAAACAGCCATGCGAACAACGCCTTACAAACTTGTTATATATAGTTACAGCTTCCAGTTTCATTAATTTTTTTTAGCCATTGCTGACCTCCTCTATAGTCACCAGCTGTTCAGCTGAGGAAGCTGGGCGTGCACAACAGCACAGCTGAGGTCAAATTGTAGGCTTATATTGATGCAACTTCACTGACTTAGCTGGATATAACGGAGAACAGCATGTGGCCTGCTAGATGACTCAGAAGATAGGCCAGGCCCGTTCTTTCAATGGATAATTGTAGACCTCTCCCTTCAGAAGCTGGTTGCAGGTTATAAACAGAGGAGAGAGAGAGAAACCTCTCTCTAGTCACAATTCAGGGATGTGAAATACAGAGGGGGATGGGACTCAAGCACACCAAGTTCTTCTGTTCTGATCTCTGCACCACCTTTGAAGGCTCTGAATTGCAAACAGGATGACCTATACTGGGTCAGCAGATGATGCATCTACCCTCACTGCATGGAGGCTGCGCTGGCCTGAAGCAGTTCCTGGGAAGGTTTTGACTGAACACGTCATGTTGCCATCTGCAGTAGAGAAAGCTCAGAGGCTTTATGAGTAACTTGTCCTTCCCTGTAGGAAGAAAAAGTGAAAACCTATAAGAGAAGGGTGTTGTGGGCAGTGGGGGGCACCCATGTCACCCACCATTACAATATGAGATAGTCCCTACTTGCACGGCAGGGCTGCCTTCTACCGTTGGTAGCTTTGGAGCTTTGCTCTGGATCCTACTCTGCGTAAGTCCCTAAAATCTGTGGGTATGGATATAGATGCTGGGTTTAATGAATGACAGATGATTAAAAAAAAAAAAAAAAAAGGCAGTATAGCCCAGTAGTCTGTTAGAGATTTCTGCTTCTATAGCTAACGGAATGGCTTGTGAAATAATTCTGAGTTACGACCTGAGTATTACAGTGCAGTGAAACTGGTGTTGGGTTAGAGTAAAAACCCAAGAATGTTGAAAAGCAGATATTTTTATATAGGAGTGTACAGGTACAGAATGAAATACACAAAGGCTGTACGTGAAAACTTGTTTGCAGCACTGTGCTGTTCATACACCTGCTTGGGTTCTCAGTTTAAGCTTTCCAAGTTAAAGATGCCACAGTGATTGTAAAAGACATGCTGTGTTTTGTATCATCATTTATGGTTGTGGATTTCCTTCCATCTCTAAACTGCAATTAAATGTTCCTATCATCCTGTAAATTAGCCTTTCTCTTTTAAACATCACATTTGCAACTCTATGTTCATATAATCCTGTAATTATGTAACTATTTTCATTTCAGCACTGATTCAGCAATGTACTTAAGCATATGAATAATCTCTCTGAACCCAATGGGACTCCTCACATGCTTAAAATTAGGCATGGTTTAATTACTTTGCTAAATCAGCAGCTATACTGGTATACAGAAATGGGGATGAAGGAGGTGGCTTGCATCTACTGTAAACACCGTTATTGAACTGGACATTTCTAAACTCTAATTTTATCTTCCTACTTTAAATGTTTTCAGCTGAATCATAGTATTGGAGACACCATATGTAAGGTATTCAGATTGAATCACATCTTTTAAAACTACATTTTCTCTAGAGGCAAAGCAGTTTTAAGAGGCTTAAGCCTCTTGCCCTGTGTGCTCTCTTGAAGCTGACTGCCCTTTCAGGCATGCCATTGCAACTGGTTGCAGACCAGCACCAGAGAGGGCTTTTCTTCCCTAAAAAGTGGATTGCTGTGCTTATCAGGATTACAACAAGATCTCATGTTGCATAGGTATATCTGAGATGGTGATAAACCATGATGCATGAACAGGAACTGATAGTGGAGATGGGAAGACCTGGGGCCACCTCAGTCCACTACACTACTGAAGAAAATATATGTACATATCTACATCCTGAGAAATCTCTACTGTGGTCTTCTATCCTAAAATTGCATATCGTCTAGGACCTATAATGTTAACAGTTTTAACCAAAGCGTATCCATGAGGTCTCTAACTTTTACCTTATGCTATATGAACTAGGAAACTTGAAGCATAGCCACTGAGGTGGAATTACAGCTCTTCTACATTCAAAAGAAATGGGACAGCAAGAAGTACTCTTGAAAAAGTGGGAACATAAAAGAACGAAATGAAACATTGCCTTCTGTAGCAGAATATGAAAGTCTGTACCAAGTATTTCCAATTTTTACATTAGGAAAAACAGACTAAGTTCTTCAAAGTTAAGTACAAATGAATGACTTCTATGAGGCCCACTGTTGTGGTAATTTAAAAGCATTCTTCTTCCTGTCATAATGTCTTGTCCTACCATAGGAGAGCTTTCAGAGAGCAAAACAGGACTGATAGGTTCGATATCTTTGGTACTTACACAGTGATTATTTTACAAAAATATCAACACACAATCAAAATTCTCTGTAACAGGGCAGGCAAGAACAGCATTCTGTCCCAAAGTCAGAATTTAATCTTAGCACACAAAGAGCACAAAAAAAAGTGTGAAAATATGCTTAAAGACTATTTTAGAGACGCAGAATCCATACAACAGTTGTTAAAGTTCCTGTTTGTGGCTTAATATCCACTAATGGAGATGGACTTACCCGAAGCTGTGAATAAGAGAGGCTGCCCAGACAAACGTTTATGGAACAAGGTGGCAGTCTGCAGGGAGCCTGGATCTCAATTAAAAAGCCAGCACACCGCCCCATAAAAAAGAAGACAAAAAGAGTAGAGGAGGCGTATTTGTACTCCTTGGCTAGGAGATCTATTTGGAGATGTTCATGGAGTGAATGGGAATGGACCCCTTATGAGGAAAAGAGGCTTTAGAAAGGATCAAAGAGGGGATTTGATCTATTTGTTTCACAGATTAGGTTCTGAAAAATAGATCAGTCTGTGAAGAAAAGGCCTGATTATTGGTTTCTAGTTGAAGTTCTGTTTCATGCAGGTTTTAATGGTGGTGGCCTGGTGGTGGTAACACTGCTGCTAGCAAAATGACTAATGCCCTGGAAGGCATTACTGGAATAATTTGCCATCTTGCAGGGCTCAGTCCATAACTTTACCAAATGTTTTTTGCATCACACCCTTACCTTCTCCGTGAACATATCTTCTAAGCATTTAATGTTGATTTACAGATTTGCTTGGATAGAGAATGAATAAATACCCTTCATCTAGTGAGATGTGCTTTTTTGCCTGAATTTCTCTAGCTTCAGCTATCAGACATCATATGAGTCAGTTAAATAGGTCTTTTTATATCTCATTCCACCAAAAAGATCACTGAGGAACGATATATCATGCAGAAAAACTGCTTTACCCTCTGATGTTCTAACAGCAGTCATCTCTGACTCCAGAGCTAGGCTACTGTAGTACAGGGAATCCAATTAAACAGCCTCTGTATAAGAAAAACATTGCAAGTTTTAACTGGCGAGTGTGAAAAGTCTTTGGTAATGTCCATTGAATAAACATGGGTCCTCCTCATTTTCTGCAAGATGACTATTTTGGACATATAGTTATTCATATTATTTGTTTTCTCAGATCCTTCACAGTTCCAGTAAAAGGGATAGGGATTATGGCTCCTTGTTCCTATGCTTCATTTTTCATGGAATCCCTTGGGTGGGAAGGGCCTTCAGGAGGTCTCAACTTCTTGCCCAAAGCAGGACCAGCTCTTGGATCAGGCCAGGCTGCTCAGGGCTTTCTCCAGGCAGGTCTTGAAAATCCCCGTGGAAGGAGGTTTCCTTTCCTTTCTTCTCCCATGGATGACAGCCGTTATCCTGGTGATCAGACCATTCTCTTGAAGTAAACAGGCTGAACAGGTCCTAACAGAATTGGAGGTTTGATATTTTATATAACAAAGGGTGGTAGCAGCATCACCTTTTCTACCAAGCCTGCAGCCACTACTACAGTCTCTTAACACATCCAGATCTGCCAGTGGTTGTCAGGTGCCTTCTGAGAGTGTTTACTGGAGTATGGGTTTCAGGAGGTGCAAGTAAGGCTTGACTTTATGGTTGATTTAATGGCAGTAGATAAAATAACTTCTATTGATATTTAACTGTGTGTTTTTATTTACAAACATAGGGACACATCTTCTCTGTAACGTACTCTTCCCTTCTTGTCAATGGTCTTCTCCTGTTTCAGCTCCTTGATGTTATCAAAATATCCTTCAAAAATTGTACTCAAGTTACATTGTGGGCAAAACTCTTTATAGAAGTTAAAGGACAAAAGGTTCATTAATATTGACGAATAATGAATCATAGGATGTTGCCCTTAGATAAACCAGCTATAAACATTAATACAAGTGACCATTTTATGTAAACAACAAGTATGATGTTCTAATTTATTTTCTGCTTGCTAATTCATTGATTTATTAAATTGCTTAACTGGAAAAAAGACTTTGCAAATAACAATTTCATTTGTTACACACTTATAAATGTTTAATATTAATAGTTTAGGAATTGAAGAGTGGAGATCTGTTGGAATGACGCTACCACCTGTGCAACATGATTTTCCCAGCTTGCCCTTATCTTCCCATTGCTCAAGATTTTGAACAGCACAGGGCTCATGATAATCTCTGACTTGTGTGTACTCTGTCTGTGGAGGACTGGGATGAAACAGCTCAGAAGAGCCTCCTACCTACCATCTATGTGAGTAACAGTGTACTGAGGGAAGAAGAAAAAATACCTGAGGCCCCATCTTGCACTAGCAGATGTGTTGAGACATAATAGATTTAAGGACCGTGTACATCAGAATCTGTTTGTTCTGCTGAATTGTATAGTGCATAAGGTACAGAATTTTATGCTTGGTGCAGCTGTTGGATTCTTACTAGTATTGCTCTGATTTCTCACTGCTTAGTAAGAAATTATTCACACTTGTGATGAGCATCATACAATGATGAGTCATACAATAGCTTTTTTATGCTAGATTTTTCCAACATTCACGAATGTTTGTTTCTGCTTTAAGAAAAGAAAGTGAGTCTGAGTAGCTGCTCAGCTCCTTGCCTCTTCCACTTTACTTTTACTTAATTTTCCCACGACCTAAGTTTTCAGATGTTGGGCATAGAATTATTATGATGTAACTCATGATGAGTAACTCATGGTCACATTACTGAAATGATTCATTATGGATTATAACCTTTGACAATAGAAGGGTGGCTTCTAGCTGAGCAACTTCAGTGCTGCTAGACTCCAAGTAACCACCTCTGTTTTGCTTTGGAATGGAATACACTGGAGTGGAGAAGCTGCCTAATGAGAGCTCATCAAGGGTCCCATGGATGCAGGGTTTGTGAAGCGTAAGCAAGCAGGTTGTACCATGACCAGCTCCCAGAATTAATCTGTTTTCCTATTCATTCAATAAAAAAAAGAAGGAAAAACCTTTCCCACTCTTAACCTCTTTATTCTGTTCATTTTTTACTTAGGATAGTCTTCTTTTTCCTTTAGTTAAAAAAAACCAGACACACCTGATTTTTCCTCATAATTTCTGTTCAATTAACCACCCTATTCATGAAATGACTCAATTGATCTTAATAAGATTATATCAGTAATGCACTTGATCCAGTGAGTTTTAAAGCAGTAGACGGTTTTCTTTTTTCCTCCTACATGCATTTGTTTCTTTAATTTTTTTCCTTACAACTGGTGGTAACGTTCCTATTTTGTATTATAGATACGGGTATTTGTCTTCATGGGCCTGAGGATGGTTCGTTTACCACATCCTAATAAACAGCCTGATTACTATGAGGCCCTGATTATAACCCATAGGCAGTACATTATCTTCAATCTTCTGAGTAAGAAGTTTCTTAAATTTCACAATACTATTCAGAAAGAAAAAGTAAATGTTACTTTCTTTTGTGTTTTGTCTTGTTAGCAGTCATTGTCCCTGCTCTGTGGCCAGTATAGTTTGCCTTTAGGGATTTATATGACATGGTTAAACCTGTTTTAACCATTACAGCTCAAAACTGCCATAATATCTTTTGTGAAAATACTTTCCAGGGGCCCAAATAAGACTTTGGATTTGATAGTCCCCATGTTGATATTCTCAGTGAAAGCTGACGAGTGTTTGCAGCAGAAGCACATGTGTGATGAGGAGCCCCAAGTATTTGTCATGAATGCTACAAAAATAACTGGTATTTTTCCAGAGGTAGTCTGGTAAAGATTTAATATCCTCAGTTTTGTTTTTATAAAATTTAGAAATCTACTTAAAAGGGACAATGGAGGATTCAGGAAGAAGCTTGTAAGCAGAAGTATAACAGCCCTGAAACTTTTCTTGTTTTTATTTTGCTGTGGACACTTGTTCAGCACCATGTGAGACGATAAAGGGAAAAGTGAAGTACTTGGGCTGTTGTCATAACAGGGGGGAGCTGAAAAAAGCTGCATAAAAAGAAGTATGGACAGCAGGTTGAGAGAGGGGATTCTCCCTCTCTACTCTGCTCTTGTGAGACTCCCACCCGCAGTACTGCAGCTCTGGGGTCCCCAGCACAAGACAGACATGGACCTGTTAGAGCGGGTCCTGTTAGAGGAGGGCCACGAAGATGATCAGAGGGCTGGAGCACCTCTCCTATGAAGAAAGGCTGAGAGGGTTGGCGTTGTTCAGCCCGGAGAAGAGAAGGCTCCAGGAGACCTTATTGTGGCCTGTCATAAAGGAGACTTGTAAGAAGTAAGAAAGATGGAGGGAAACTTTTTACCAGGGCCTGTAGCGGTAACGGTTTTAAACTAAAAGAAGATAGTTTCAGATTAGGTATAAGGAAGAAATTGTTTACAATGAGGGTGGTGAGACACTAGAACAGGTTGTCCCAAGTTGTGGATGCCCCATCCCTGGAAGTGTTCAAGGCCAGGTTGGATGGGGCTTTGAGCAACTTGATCTAGTGGAAGATGTCTCTGCCCGTGGCAGGAGGATTGGACTTGATGACCTTTAAAGGTCCTTTCCAACCCAAACAATTCTAAGACTCTGTGAAAAGAGTAAATTATTGAATTTCATACTGCCTACAAGAGAAAAGAAAGACTCAGTCATTTATATAAATGCACTGGTATATGAAATTAAGGAAAATGTGACTGTTGACTTTTGTTCTTATGTACTTTTTAATTCCTAACCTAAGGAAAACTTTTGGAAAATTTTATGCTAGTTAGCAGCTGCAAAATTTACCTTCCTACTTAAAATTTTGTTTTAATGAATTGAAGCCTGCCTTTATTATATTGTGGCTGCTGCCCAAGCCTTGTAAGTAACTTTCTATTTACTGTCATCACTCCACCAAAGTTCAAAACTGCTGCCTTGTACCATAGCTACAGGGTTTGCGTTTTCAGACTAGGTATGCCATACATTTTTCCATGAAAAATAATGGAAGATTAGTGTCTTTTGCCTAGAAAACCTTAGCCAGGACATTAATTTCGTAGACATAGTCAGCAAAGCATTCTAGGCATGTAATCATCTGAGATGTCTCATAGATGAGAGATAAGTGCTGTTGCACGCAGGTGTGTTGCTAATATTGATGGGCAGATACTAATCACTTTTTACTGGTAGCGTGATGTATACTCAGATACGCACCCAGAGAGTGGAAAGCAGGGAATGATGAATTTGGAAAGCTAGTTTTGATAACAACTTTGCTGTTCTATTAAACTATTAAGGGCTGCCTCAGCTTGAGCACTCTGGCTGTCTATCACACAGCCTCCAGGAAGCACCTGATGCACCGCAGCGAAGTGCTCTCAGGCCACCACCCCTACCCCAAAGCCCCCACCGCTACCTCCAGACGGGCTCCCCCTGCCTTGAGCTACTGCTCTTGGGTCTTCATCTCCCCACCAGCCTTGCAGCCCCACAGCGAGGCCCCCCCCGGGACCTGACTGTACCCCACTGCCCACCCACTGCAAACCCTTCCTGCCCTCCCTCCTCACCTCTGAGCGGTGGGGGGTAGGGGGGGAGCAGTGGTGCCCAGGACTGTGCTGTGGTATGTCCCCTGTGCTGGTGGCCACCCATCCTAAGTGTCTAGGATCCCCACAAAAAGCAGATACTCAGTCCTTCAAAGCTGAGACACTCTGGCCTCCAAGCAGAGACCCAGGGCCTGAGGACAGCCTGCTCCTGCCTTTGCCCAGGCTGTGGTCCCCCGGTGCTGGCTCATGGACCACTTAAAGCCTTATATCCCACTGGGACGGGCGTCAGAAAGGATACCAGGCAGGACCAGGAAAACCTCTCCTGAGTCTACCCCTGCAGTAAGTGTGGTCCCCTCTCCAGCATGGCACAGCCCTGGGGTCGCTGGGCCACACTGCCTGTGAGAGTGTTGAGGTCCCATATCTCCATCGAAGCAGGATGGCCACCTCTGCTGGTGCCATGCTGTGGGGTGGAGAGGAGACCCAGGCTGCCAGAGAGAAGCCTAGAGCTGCCACATCTGTCCTCCGCTGGGCTTGGGTGGCAAGTAGGAACCAGGTAGCGCAGGCAGGAGTGCACCAGAAGGCATTTTGATGCTGAATTTTGTGAACTTTGTGCTAGAGCTTTCAGAAAATATAGTCCCTCTCTTCCTGTTTAAGTTCTGTCCAAAAGGAAAGAGGATTTAGTCTGTTCTTTGCAAGATAAACTAAAAATGTTAGTCAGGTGTCCCATCAGTAACGATGGACACAGACTGTACACCAGGAACCACACAGACGAGAGCAAGTTTGTCCCTATTCTAGAAGCACGAAGATTTGGAGAAGACTTCAGTGTTAGCCTTCCCTGCTCCCATGAAAACAAACATGTGTCTTTAATTTTCAAACTGCAGTTATAAAAACTGAACAACCAAATTGTGGTAAAAGTGAATAACTTTAGAATATTATTGACATTCAAACAAAAGCCTAAGCCAAATTTAGGAGTGAAAATTCTGCCATCCCATTTAAACACAGGATAAAATGTTCCTTTTCACTTAAATAAATGGTTATGATCATTGCAGGTGCTACCTGTTCCTAGGTATTGTGCCCTTCTGGAAATGCACCTCTCTAACCTAAACCTGAAGCTCTGGAGAGCAGGCAGCAGCAGGACACCAAGCGTTGAGTCTGTTTCTAAATACACACACACAAACACGCTAGAACTGAACTGGCTGAAAATGATGTTTCTCTGCATGAAACATCGAGGGAGAAAAGATTGCTTTGCAAATGGATTTCTTTTCTCCTTTGGGATCATTCTAACAAATTGTTTTCAGTTCAGGTGGAAAAATCCATCTGCCCTTCATTCCAGTTGGTTTTAATTCCCCCATCACCTGCCGCTAGGAAAGTGGCAGATAGGGTGGGACTGGTGAGGAAAGGGAAGCAGAGGGCAAGGAAAACACTGATTTTATCCAATACTATAATTGTTTCCCTAACCCTGTGTGTGTTTGTGGATGGCTGGTTTGGAAGGCACACCAGAGGGAAGATAAATCAATAAAAGCTGTTCTCACAAGTTTCAAATTAAACATTTATAAAGCACTGATAGAAAGCAGGTTTTGTCTTTACATTTTTTCACTAACCAAAATTCAGTGGAAATTTTCATGAGAATTTTTAGCTTACAACGAAAGTTGTTCTTTTTTATTTATTTATTTATTTATGATTCTAGATATGACTTTCAAAATTGACCAATGATTTTGACTGGGGAAAGATTTTGACGTGCCTTCAGAGTAACAGTTAAGGAACGGTGAATTCCCATACTGTAAAGATCCAGATTTTTATTACTGTCACAAGGCAGATAATTTAATGACTGGTCTTTGTACAGGATAGAAAAACTAATGCAGTCACTTGGAATGCATTTCCTTTAACATCTGTCAAATGCCAATTAAAATGTTTTCATTAATGCAGTAATATATCTTTTATCATTAAATTGTATTAAGTCTACTTCTGATTAACTTAATTAAATATGTTCATTAAATAGAAATCTGAGGGGCTGCAGATGAGAAAAATATTATGTGATGAGCTGTCCTTTGAGTCAATCAGCATTATTCCATTGGCAAAAGATGTTGTAAACCAGCAAGAAGCAAATGAATGTCTAAAAGCCAAAGGAATGGATGATGTTGTAATTACAGTTAATAAATCCGGACAAAAGGCCAGTTCCACAACTGCCTTAGGTCTCTACTATGGCTCACCTGTGCATGACACGAAGGGAGAGGCATAACTTTAGGCAACCCTGTCACGTGTCAGAATAACTTCCCTAAACCAGAGCAAATTAAGAAGGCAGGGGTGTGAGGATGACCCTACCTCTCGGGACAAGAGCTCCAAGCAGTGCAGGAGAGGATTTGTACCATGCAGGTGTTTGGCCAGCAAAAACTCCTCTGAAGGGAACGCAAAGCCCCGGGGCTGAGCTGTCCTCTGGGCAATAAGGCCCCTGGTGTTATGCTGGTGTTCTGTAATGATATGCGAGGTGGAGTTGCCTGACCTGGTCCTGAGCAGGAAAGCTGCAGGAGAGGGAGTATTAGTACCCCAAGCCCTGGAGAGGCAGGGCACCATGTTCTCTGACTTGCCCTTGCTCTCATCTCTCTAAGCCTGGTGTTTCTGTACCGTGCCACCTGAGCTTCGTTTCTGCTGCTCTTGGCCCAGGAGCATGTTAGTTCAGCACTCGTAGCTCTTACCTGATCATCCGCATGCTGAGGGTTTCTGCAAACCAGCTATGCATGAGGGATGGAAGCACTGATAAGAGAAGCAAAGGAAGAATGGTGTGCTTCAGGGATGCTGCCTACCGAATACACTAAGGAAGCATCCTAAATCAGACAGAAGGATGTACAGCATAAATTGCTCTTGTCGTCCAATGTACTACTTACTGCCTCAAGGAGTAGAGTTGCCTTTGTTTTGTTCCTGTTTTACAAAAACATGGTGTTCAGAATTTGGGCTAACTGTTGTTTTCTCAAAAAACCCTCCAATATTATTTACTGAAGTTGAAATACCACTCTTACTTCTGAGGAGAAATGGCTGAAGAGTGAGCATCTGAAAAGGGGATATTCTAAGGCTGCCTTAGCAAAGCAAAGCGATGTCTTGGAGAAAGGAAGCCTATGCTTCTTGTTTTCAGGAAAGGTACTTTAGAAGTATGGTAGATGGGTAATAGTACAGGTACTTGGTGTAAGGAGATCTTGGACTGCTCATCAGTTGATTTAATTCAAAACAACTGTAGCGTTTTCATTTTCTTCTGTTTCTCCAAGCTGAAGACCAGGTCTCTTGACCTTGCTAAGTGGATACAAATGTATGTTTGCACAGCAGCAATGCTTTAGATTTTATTTTGACAACAGAAGTTATAAGTCATACCAGCATCAGGATGAAAAGCGCTCAGGCTTGTTGATCAAAAAAAAAAATGTTCATTGGATACCAAAGTAAAGGATGAATCCTTGAGGCATCTGGTTACACATAAGAAAATAACATCCTGTGACTCAATTCCTTTGACTTTCAAATATGCGCCCAGGTAAAAAGCACACCCCAATTTACTTCCATGGGCTCTGCTGCTCTTGATGTTCTGACTGTAACACTGCATATGCATTCTTTTAAATATTGTATCTCCCCTCTTTAAAATTCAGCCTTGGGTTTGGATGCATACAGGTTGAAATTCACTTACATTTATGATAGAGAAAACAGCTGTGGTAATGGATCTATTATAGCGTCTGAAGATAAACTGTATAGACAAGTGAGGAAGAGCATAGAAGATGAAGGGTTAAGTGATGATGTGAGCAGAAACTGAGTTCAAATTGGAGCTGTTATAAATTGAGAAAACAACATAGCTCCAAGGTGTTTTATGACTTGAAAAGCTATTCATTCTTTACATAACATTACCATTAGTTACCTATGTAGGTTGTATTAAAATAAAGCCGAGAGTTAACTGAACCTTACATTTTATAGGTGCACGTTTAATTAAATTGTATGTTTTATCTGTAGTAATAAAATACAGACTCATCTGAGTTAACACACAGTTTTACAGTTTTAAGGTCTGAAACACCTCCAGCTTCTCCACTCAGGGCTGTTTGGTATATGAGCCATAACATCCATTGGGGGGAAAGTGCTAATCTCTGAACCTTTTCATTTGCAGCTAGAAAGCTATCCTGCTCATCATGCTGATGCTGTATTAAGCAAGCACATAAAATGGCTTCCTGTTCTGTAATGAAGTGAACCTACAAACTCGAAAGAAAATCCTCCTAATCATTGTAGAGCACTCAGCTTTGCATATGACTTAAATGTAAAAGCACCAACACAGGATAGTACTATAAAAACGTATTCGAGCCATGCTGAAGGACACACAACTGTTTCCCCTTGATGTTGGAGGACAGAGGAGGACACTTTTACATAAGGCACCGTTACGTGAGAAACCCTTGTTTAACCATCTGCAGCGTTCTTGCAATGTTTTGTTGCTAGCCTTTGTTGACAGTGAATAATCTTTCATATTCCCCACTATTACAACAGGCTTACAAGCACTTTATTTCAGGTATAACCCAGGAAAAGGCCTGATTCAGTATGTCCTGCTACGTCAGTTTTGTCTACTGACGAAGAACCGAACTTGCTTGATGTGTACTTCTAGACTATGATTTTGCAAACTGAATTTCCAAAACTTTAGAAGGAAAAGCGATGACCCGATTTGTCACTGCTCCCTTACCGCAGCGCAGTCACTTGTCCCTTACTCTTTCTGAAAACGAAAAAGGCTTCAATCCAGTTCCCCCTCAAACCAGCGCAGAGCCCCCCTCCAGGTGGTTGCTAATGAGGCCATCTCCGTTTGGCAAAGCTCTGCATCCAGCTCTGCAAGCAGTCCAGTGGCGTCGCCGTGTTTAAAAGGAGGAGGCTGGGAAGTCGTGTGCAATATCACTGCTGCGTTCGTCCTGCAGGCTGGAGGAGCCTGAGCTGGGCAGGCCCTGTCTGCCATTCCTCCGGCTGCAGCTCAGACACTACGCCTGCTCCCGTCTCCAAGGTTTAAAACTAGAACATCCACTGCTGGGCAGTTGTGTTATGTGGAGGCCAGTGCTATGTCTCCTCTGTCCAGGCTGCATGACAGAGAGCTGGGATGCACCGAGTGCAATGAATGTCTCAGTTTTAAGAATGCGCTGGAGTTTGGCCTATTTTTGCTTGTGCATAAATGAGTCAGGACTTATGAATGGATTCAGGTTGCTGTCAGTCCACCCTGGCAGATGACCCTATGTGATGCATCTCTTGAGCTCTGGCAACAGAAACTGTATGAAACTTTTAAGGTAGAATCAGATATGGTTGAAAGTTATTTACTTTTGACTTAGCCAAAGTTGTGTGAGTAAGGAATGATCTGGACAAAACAGGCCAATGAAATTGGGCACGAAATTTCTTTGCAGTACTTTAGTGTCCATGAAAACTCAGAAAGATTTTCATGTCCGCTTCTGTTGTTGAGATCCAAGATGATTTATAGGGACAAGTCATCTGAAACCAATTTATCTCATTTTCTCTACAGGGTTTGCTGTATTTTGGATGTTCTCTGACTGAGCTGGGAGAGAAAGAAGGAAATAACTTTTTTTTGTTTTATTGCTATCTTGCAATGAATTTTCCAACTATGATGGATTTGCAGTGGATTCTCAGCCCTCATATAGCTGCTGAGTTCCCCAGAAGTCAATGGAGCCAGCAAAAACCTCCGCAGAAAGGAATTGCTACCTTAACCCTGGAGATTATCCTTGATTAGTAATGGTAATGATTTGTGTTCATCAGAGGGCAGAACACATCTATCATACAGATAAACAATCTGCTCTTCTCTAAAACACTGCTTGTAGGTGTGAAAGAGATTGTTGAAGATTCTGTGTTTTGGAAAGCTTGGGCAAGCATCTCTAGCTGAAGCATAAGCCTTAATCCCTCAAATACAAGCTTCTGTTGCCGAACAATGTTTATTGCATAGGTATGCAAAAATGCATAATGCTAGCCCCTTGATTGTAATATACAGTGGAAATGTAGCTTTTGATAATTCTTTCTAACGTTATTAGCTTTGTGAATTCTTAGATAAACAAAACCGTAGGCTGATTCTTAAACAACTACCTTTTATTAGCAAGCAATACTTTGCACAATCATTCCCAAGAGAAATTACACTGGTATTACACTGGTAACAGGAAATCACGAGTCATTTATGTTAAGGTTTGGTCCTTGACTGTAAACTCTCTTTGAGCAAAGAGAGTATTCTTTCATTTCTCTGTAATACCATCCTGGGTTTGAACTGGAGACTTTGGGTGCTACAGTAATGTATGCCTGTAATAATGCATTGCATGCACATTTACTGGGCAAATTTACCTCTGGGATTTGCATGGTTTTTTGTTTAGTTTACACCCTGGAAGAAGAGAGGAAGCAAAGATTATTGGAAGAAGAAAAGTTTTATCATACCTGACCAGCCTGCCTGCTCTCTATGACAAGATCACTGGCTGCGCGATGAAAGGGAAAGCAGTGGGTGTTGTATACCTCGACTTCAGCAAGGGCTTTGACACCATTTCCTGCAGTATTCTTGCTGCCAAATTGGTGAGATCTGGATTGACTAAGTGGACAATAAGGTGGGTGGAAATTTGGCTGGACCGCTGGGCTCAAAGGGGGGTGATCAGCAGTACAAATCCAGCTGGAGGCTGATTTCCAGTGGCATGCCTCAGGGATCAATACCATGGCCAAGACTGTTAATGGCTTTGTTTACAGCGTGGACAATTCGACTGAGTGCGTGCTCAACATGTCCCTTCCAGAGTAAATTATTGTATGGTTATTTTCATTCGGGGATTCGCAAAACAGGTCGGGTTGAACACAAGCAGATGCAAGACACAGTGAATGTGCTAGCTCTCCTTGCTTGTAAGGAGCACTTATTTCAGAATAATGCTTGACAGAGTGTAAATGTGGATTCAATAACACGCTGACTTCATCTGTACCACAGCACGAAAGAAGTGGCATAGTACCAGGCTGGAAAATTCTATCCTAAGTTGGTATTGCTCCTGTCGGCTAAGTTACTACTCCTGGGACTGCCTCTTACGTGTAAAAAGAATTGTAAATAATGGTATTTTCTCTTTAAACTGAAGTGTTAAAACAGACAAGGTGGATAGCCTTAGTGTCGCTTCAGATGCTATTTTCCTGTGGTTCAGCATAGCCCCCAGCTCTGCCTATTCTTTCATGTTTCTCTAGGACCTGCCCCAAAACCTAGATCTGCCATTCTTTCTCAGGACAAAAGTGGTATAAATACCACTGTTTTGGGTATTTGTATGAGAAAAAAATATTGCCCTGTGGTACACAAGCAGTTTCGTATTTGCCTGGAGAAGAAAAACCTTCAATGTCCAGGAGAGAGGTGGCAGCCGGTTTATGTTTTTAATGGTTTGAGGTTTGGAACTTTTTATTGGTCGTTTTTGTGGACCTCTGTACCAAAATAGCTGTATTTGTATTTCATCCTTGAAGCAATATATGATTTGGGGGAAAAAAAAATCCCTTAACATTTTATCCATTTCTAGACATCTTTTCCCACCTGCTGTTTTATAAACTACAGATATAAAGCACTTCAAATAGACCACAAGACACTCATCTTCCTATTTTGCTGTTCGTATCTTCTGTTTTCAGTGTGCCTGATGTACATGATATGAGTCATCCCTGTCACTTTTATACTTCCTGACTACCAGCAGTTTGGGATGAGACTTTTTTTTTTCCTCGCAGCTGACATTTTCTTTGGGAGTAAGGGGCAGGGAAATATTTTAAAGTAAATTTAGTGTTTAAAAAGGTTGCCAAAATAATGTGGGAACTTCTCTCCTCAGTGAAATCTGAAAAGGCATAAATTTCATCCGTTTCCTGCTAGGGTTCTTCTATCCTGACCTGAAAGGAGTAAGAGGGCTTTTCAATTTCCATACCATCCAGCTTTTTCCACCCCACCTTTTCCTTGTCTTTGCCCTTCCAGGTTTTATTGCTGCTGTTTATATTTTTTTAATTTCTTACTCATTTCTTCCTCCCACCTATTCTGCCTCCCCCATGTACCTTTCCCCCATCTGCATTCCATGTTCCATCTCAATTTCTCAACTTCCTTCTGATTTCAACCTTCTACCCACTCCTAATTCTTTTCGATCTTTCTTGGGAACAAGGATCTAAATTATATGCCAAGAGAAAGCAAACATCTCATCATATTGTAGAACCGTATTGTCCTTGATGGCTACAGGCAAAAAACCCCAATACTCAAGTGCCCTTCTCTTTCAGGTGGAATATTTTTCCTCCTAGATATCTTCTATATTTTTGGTTACACTTTTGGATGGAGGTAAGAAAAAGTGAACAAATATAATCTGAAATTTTAAAAAAATGTTACCACTAATATAAAAATGCTGCTGCCCCAAATATACAAAACCTTGTCAAAACCTTGACTTCTTGTTCAGTTTTTCATACTCATTTTCAAGTACAGCTGCTACTGAGATGAGACTGGAACACAAAAATCTCAGCAAAGAACAGACACAATTAATCTTAAAACAGTGCAAGGCTGCCATATTTGTAAATCCTTATGACAGAGAGTAAAATATACATTTTGTCACTCCATATTTAGTCAGCCATTTTTGTTCCATTTCCAAAGACACAGTCCACAGGAAAGATGATTATCACTTGTGTGATGTCAGAGAGAGAGAGAGAGAGCATTAAGCACAAAAACTTAGCATCCACCTAAAGAAAACTGCATCATAAGAAGCGTTGGTTTGCCACATCTGATAATGTTCAAGTCTTCTACAAGCTAGTTAAGTAATGCATAGTGTTATTTCAGAGTAACACTTCTTTCTGAAAAAAGTACTTGAATTATTATTTCGTTCCCATTCCTATTTTAACATATATACTTTTTTAAAAAGAGCAAGATCGGGGGTTTCTTTTTTTCCTTAAGCCACGATTTGTATTCTCAGGTTCGGGGTTTTTTTTTTGAGTTATTTCTTCTTGTGGAGGCAGAAAATCAATAATCACCTTCAAAAAGAATGCATGTCAGAACCTGACAGAGTAAAATGTATCCCTACCATGCATACGCCTCAGACAGACTCCACAACTCTACTACTGTCCCTTGTAACCTTAAAAAAAAAAAAAAAAAGAGAAAAAGAAGAGAAAGATTGAAATCCAGAGATTCTCACTCTGAATATTGGACTTCTGATGTACTTTCAAGTCAGCAATTCATTAAGTGTGCCATTCTGGTACTGGAACAACCTATAAAACATTTACATTCTGTAGAAGCATTCATCATATACGGACAGGAACAATGAAATATGCCCATTTTTAGAATGCCCTAAAAGACCAGTTTCCACTTCAACACTCAACCACAGCAAAGTTTTATGGTACGGATGGTGCTGCCTCAAATAAGAACTTGCCAAATAGACAAAGATCTATGACTGGACTGGATAAAGGACCTTCCACCCACAACTTCCATTTGTCAGGATAAGAACTTCAGGTTTTCAGCTGGACTTTGCAATTGATGCTGAACACTCTGCAGGATCATTTCAGTCATGTTGCTGATCTAAATAAATCCAATAACTAGATAAGCTATGCAACTTAAAATGTTTTTATCAGGAGAGAGTTCCTTATAAAAATTTCAAAACCGTTATTAACTGCAGAAGCTTAGGGGGACTTTTAATAAAACAGTTGTACTTTTACAAGCTCGGGGAAGGGAAAGGGGATTTAACTGCCTCTCCTCCAACATGCAGTCTTACAGAGCCCAGCAAAGCTTATTGTTTCATTGCTCAGAGATAGGTACCTACTTGTGAGCAGATGCTGTTCTTTTCAGTGGGTTTATTCAAGTGCTTGGAGTTGTGCACTTCCTTAAATGCTTTCCTGAATCAAAATTCTGAGATGACATTCTTTTGGTTGACTCTGTCATTTCCTATTTGGCTGCACTCCTCCTCACAAAAATGATTGGGTTTGCTTTCCAATGTCTCAGCAAGCAGTCAGAAATATCTCCGCAAATCTTTGGATGCCAATACAAATGCCAAAAATGGCAAAACAAAGGTACTCCATAGCACTTTAGATTGGCTTTTTCACTTCTATTGACAAAACCTCATTCTTTTCATCAACTGCATTTGACCATTTTTGATTTATTTTTATATGCACAGCTTTTAGCATCACAGCAAAATATGATTTACAAAGTCAGATCCAACTAACTAGATGGGAATATCTAGAAAGCAGGAGCACTGTTCAAAGCACTGATTTTAAAAGATCCATTAGTTGTGAAATATATCCATTCTTCTTGACTTGTTTCTGTTTTTCTGTTCACTTCTGTTGTTTAGCTCAACACAGCACTTGCTTCAGTGTGAACTCAGTCTGCCCTAAAGAAAAAAAAATCTGATCGCTCTAAATCATAACATCTCAGTAACAGTAAGAGATAATATCTTCAGTTTGTTATGCCTGCAAAAATGTCTGGGCCAACAGGACTGCCAAGGCTCATAAAACTCTTGCGTCACTACCAATTTATTGGCATGAATCTATCATATCTTCCTTTGATGTTTACTGGCTCATGCCAACATTAACTTCCCTTGATTTTAACTCTCTGTGTGTGCTTGGGCATCTTTTGGTAGTGGATATTTTTAGTTTGTTATGTTTACGTCTTTTTTTTTAAGGAATTGATGTACAAGATTGTCTTCAAATTTGGTGTCCTGAAAAAGGGAGGGTCTGCTCAGGTTGATAAGCTCTTTTCTTTTTGAATATTGAGATTAATGTGGACTTGAGCCTAAAAAGATATGCTCCAATATTTTCTCACTTGACAAATAATGTTTAGATGTCATTATTTCAGATAGTCTTTTTTTTTTAAAAGGCGTTGAATTTCCTGCTATGATGAGACCCAGCTCTTTATAGTACAAAATGTAATCAGCCACTTTCCATTATTATATTGTATGACAGTATGACTTCATTCCTAACACAATTTACTTAAATTGAACATTTTGGCAGATGTGTGCGTGAGACTAGAGGAGCAGAACTTCTATTAAATCACATCCTGAAACAATAACAGATTGTGTTGTAGATCTAGCTATACAGAAGTTTCCAGCTCTGCTCGTAACTCTGCACATTATAGGGCACATTAGGAAAGCACACCCAGCAAAAGACTGAAAACCACTCCACGATATGGCCAGAAATGACATGCATAGATAAACGATTTGATTTATGATGAAGCGTTTTACATAGCACTGCTACCTAGTTAACAGAGGTCAGTAAACACGTCCACTTGTAGTGATTCCACTGACACTGGTGAGAGAACAATTTTTTAGTGAAAGACGCCTTTTTCTTCTACTCTGCTGTGCTCATATACTGTTTTCCTCAGGATAAGTGACAAACACAAAATGTGATTCTTTCTGCAGGCTGCAAACTGTGCAGGTACTATGGGGGTTTTAGGAATGATTTGTGTGTGTGAAAGTGTTACTGGTTGCTATACAGTAATGAAGACAGGTCAAAGAAATTCTCCTAGCACTTGGAATAAAGTCTTATGAGTGTCTGAGGAACCTCCATTAACAAATTCAAAGCAGCCTCTGAGATCTGTGTCTCCTGCCTAAACACAGGGGTACTCACACGGCAGAACACTGCTGAGGATGAAACAGGATTGTCAACGACAGACTTCAACTCCAATCCCAAGGAGCACTGGGATAACTTTTAAGATATGTTGGGCTGAGGGACAAATTCTACAACTTGAGAAAATATTCTGTGGAAGGTCAGAGTGACTAAAACCTGTATCAGTATTCACATTTCACCCTTGCACTTTCTTTTGCATCTTCTCATTGGGGTTGTCTGTTCTAGATCTAACAGCTTTGACTAGGATAGTTTCAACTTGAGTGAAGCCAACTTTAGACTTATCACAGGGCAGAAATATTCCACGTGAAGCATTAGATGTGAGGCTTTCTGTACTTTGGTGGTAGAGATCAATTATTAGCACTAACCTGAAAGCATTATTGGTTCTCTACAGCATCTAAAAAACAAAGCAAAAAAACCCATGACAAAAGGAATTCATTCTGCCGACCTTGATTTTGGAACGAGCTTCACTGATTTTCTGAGACCACAAATACAATCCAATATGCTCAAAACATGGGTTCATCAAGCTCTGAGTGCCATGGGAGAATAAGCTTATCTCATATTCAGTACTATTTCCTCTTTTATTGATTTCCTGATTTCTTTTCAAAGACCTATTCAAAGAAAAGAAGAAAAAAACCCCACCAAAACATAACACTGGCGGTGCCACCTGGGTTGGCAAATCAATAAAGAACGTACTTAAATTCTATTGACTCAAATCTGAATTGGGTGATAGAACAAAGCACACCAAAAATTTCAAACCTCTGACCAGAAAAAACTCTTAAAACATGCCAGCCTTTAATGACTTTGAATAATCTTGTGTTCAAATGCATGTTTGAATACTCATGAAGTCAGATATTACATAGGGCAAAAAACAACCCCAAGTAAAATCAGAAAATGTCTTACCAAAATTGGAACAGGAATTTGAATTCCAAATATAAACAGAGAAAATATGACTTTTCTAAGTAGATAACTGTTGACCTGCAACAAGTAACAAAATAGCTGCAAAAGCAATGGGCAATAACAATTACCATCCTGCTTTGAGTGGAACAGAGACCCAGTTTGACCTTCCATGCATTGAATGTCACTGAGTAGCTTTGACTTTTTTCTTCTACCACTGAGATCCAATGAAAACTTAAGGATAGACTTTTAGTCTCTGGGCTTCTCTCTCATTTGCAAAAGACGAACTTCAACAGGCACTTCTTGTTGAAAAGAAAAACAAACCCAAAACAAAGCAATACTTAAATGTAAAGTTATGACTGAAAAAAGTAAAGGATAAAGAAAATAAATAGAAAAGGGGTTATTCCTTCTATTGTCTGATATATTTTAAGCTTAAGGATCAGAAATCAGGAGACTGTGACTGTACTTGGCTTTTGTTATTCAGGTGTTACTGAGAAGATTTCCTGAGGCCATCTTGCATTGACTTTGGAGTCTTTGGCATGGAGTCTACCACTGTGCATACTCGGAATTTGAAAGCAAGAGAAACGAGTGTCGGTTGCAGAGTTGCAGCAACCAGTCCCGTTCCCTAGACAAGAAGGAGGTAAAGAATCATCTCCCTCAGACACAGCTTCTTCTTACTACCTCCCGAGAGCAACCTTGCGTAGGTACACCTTCCTGCACTGCACCGCTGTTCAGAACTGAGCCTTCAAGACTTCAAGAGCTAAATTTGCAGCTGGTAAGAGTCCTGCCAACACACATCAGCTTACACATCCTCTAGCCCATGAGATGTCTTGTCCATAGTGGTACACAACACAGCAAGAACCCAAGATGACCTTTCAATCAGTAAAGCCCTGTGAAAGCACAGTGAGGTCAGAAAGACCTAAGGGGACCAAATCTTAGAGGACCTAAAATGCCAAAAAGTGGTATTACCACACCTTACCATGACCTTTGCTAGCTTCTGTGGTAGTCAGGCCTTGAGCCAACAAGGTACTCGTATAGCTGTTTAACTTCAAGCACAGAAGCAGCCACGCCACAGTCAGTAGGATTGTTTTATGTTAAATACTGACTACAGTAAATGTTTCGCTGGCTCAGAGCCAACAGACATTTGTTTGTCACAAAGGGCTATTCCTTTAAAGAAAGCAACTGCATTTAGCAGCAAAATAAAAGGGCTGCTTTGGGAAAATGGGAAGTAGAAATCTACTTGAATGTAGAAAAGGGTGGGTTTGACTAGCTTGGCTGATCCAGTAATTTCTTTTAGGATGGGTTGACTACCCAGGACTAACTTATAGATGGCTCTGTTAGAGCCCTCATCTGCCCGCTGGAAGTGTGAAATGCCATTACTGAAGAGTCAGTGGTCTCTAACGACCTCAGAAATCCTGGGGCTGTGGCACCTGGGGCAATGGAGAGGTTTTCTATCCATTCCTGCCATAAATGAGAGCAAAAAGTGTTAAAGTTTGTCTGAGTATTTCTTGTGTTTTAGTTATCTAGTGTAGTAACCTATATTTAACTTTAACTTTTAAAATTGAAAGCCTGATCTTTTCAGTTCCTATTTCTACTAACAGTCCCTATTCATTTAAATAAATATACTGATGGAAAGCTACTTTCAGAAGTGCTCAGCATTGGCTTATATTCTGTGGAAGTCAGCAGTAAAACTCCTACTGATTTTTACTTGGGGGTAGAACTATGTCAACTCTGAACGGTTTTGAAAAGTACAACTTAAGCGTCATTTTGACTAAATTCTGCCCAGGTATAATCATGAAGAAATGAAGTCAAAACATACGTCACCATATTTTCAGTCCACATTTTCTCCTTAACATGGGTGCATTGCCTGCACAAGCAGAAACATACCACAGAATAAGTCAAATACTTCCTACGGATGCTGCTGCTTAATTCAAGCTGCTGTCATGACATGTTATGTAGCTCACAAAGTTTACCTGGAACGTGTTTGAAATATACCAGCCGTTTGCATCCTTGCTGCTACAGGTAACTCCTTTCCTTTTTCTTTTTTGAATGCAGACATCTGAAGGAATTTAGGTAATTTATATTTAAGCTTGAGCAATATATCATTAGCATCCAACTAAAGACAGTAGATGATGCAGTTTTGCAAGAACAGAAAAATGGACATATGTATTTTGGTAATTTCAGCACACTGATTTTTAATGCCTCTTTCCCACTAGATTCAGGACGTTTCCTGAAGAATGAGGCTGTGGCTCCATTATAATTAAAGCCTACATAGGTTAGGATGACTGCACAAACAAATCTCACCAAAAAATGTGTGCTTCAGCCAAATCAGTTCTAAGTGGACTCATTACCTACGTACCGGTGCTGAAATAAGGTGGAAAAGCCTGGCTGAAGGCAGGGAGGGGCATGGGAGACCCTCACACAGGTTGGTTTAAATGGTTGTGGAATTGCACCAGAACATCTTCAGTGTTTCTTGATGTGAACTGGAGACTGTGGGATTGTTCCCTTCAAATTCTGTCTGCATCCGCTAGTTAATAGAAAGGCTTTTGCTGATCACAATGAGACCTGGATCAGCCTGCAAGCATGTAATAAGAACAATGAATGTCCTGCTTTCTTAAGCATTTTTCATAAGATTAAGTGATCAGTGATGGTTCAGCCAGTTCTGAATGTCGCCAGTGCTGCTGCAATGCTAATGTGTTGCTTCCACCAGCCCACACAGGGGTCAGGGCTGTTCTCCTCATCTAGATGTATAATTACATCAATAACTACCTTAGCAGATATATAGTTCTAAAATACACCATAGAGAGTGTATCATAATTTATATATATTTATATAAGTGTATAGGGTATATACATTTAATATAGTTATGTATATTAATAAATAATTAATGGGTATAGAAACAAAGTTTACATGCCAGGAGGAGGGGGAAGGAATAGTTACTTTGACAGTGTGACAGTAAGAGCTGTACTACATTTGGTGTAAAAAGCATAAGAAGCCAAATGGAACAACTTAGAAATTGGACCCACTAATGTTAGATTTATCTGCTTAATTTCCTGCAAATTTTTTTTCATTTGAGACTTTAGAGGCTGAACGTCAGTATTTACATCTGTTCATTATTTTCAATATATTTAGGTTTATAGCCATGATTTAGTAGATATACTGTACAGCTATTATGATAGAAATATTTGCCCATTACGTTTTGAGAGGCTGCTAATTCCAGTAGAACTTTTCATTAATTTTCTCTGCCATAAGAATTTCTCCTTCTGTCTCTGAAAACTGAATTTGTATGAGGTTTCCTGAATGTGTCATGTTCAAAATTCAGAGCAACTGACAGATATATTTGCCACCTCAGCTGTGCTGTACAGCCCCCTGCCACCTTTTCAAAAATATGGTTTTGGTTTTTTGATTTGAAAAACAATTGAAGCTCCATTTGGGGCAATGAATGTGTAAGTAAAATATGTCAGGGGATGTATTTGAATAACCTCAGTGATTTCAGAGTCATTTCTCACATTTTCAAAAGTGACTTTAAATGAAATTAAGTCAACTTCAAACGAATCGCTTTTGAAAATAGGACTTGGTGAGCTTTAACTGGATGTTCTCTTTTACAGCTTGATCTGATTCCCTCTATGATTACATAGTGCAGTAGCTCACAATAAACTGAACCGAGAGTTAGCTCCCGCAGAGGTCTTTCATTTGTGTACAAAGATAGGCTTTCATACGCAGGTGTCAGAATCTGTTCTCTCTACTGCACTGTGTTGATATTTTGAAAAAAATAGATGATTCTTCAAATGTCTAACATGACACTGATCCTCTTTAACTCTGTGTATTTCCACGCTAATCAAAAAGCAGCCACATCGCTTTCAACGCTTCACTAGTAGTTCATTAAAAAAATGCAAAGGATAATGTCAGCATCTCTGTTACGATGAATATTTTGATGTTCATGCCTCTGCCGATGGGTGCCTGAACGAACAGGCTGCGTGAGCTGCACAGGTGCTGGGTGTCTGGGGCCCAGCCCCAGCCCGAAGGCAGGGAAGGGGCAGCCCTGGTGCCCTCCGGTCCCGTTGGGTGCTGAGGCGGAAGGCACAGTGTGTACAAGCCCTCCGCACCCAGTGTGAGCGGGTTATGACGCTGGATCTGCATGTTAACAGCTGATGAGAGGAGCCTTGCTTTAGCTTGCTGGTATGCAAAGTCTAGTTTTACAGCCTTTTTCTATGGAACCAGAGTTGTCTGTACCAGTGGGTGCCTTTCACAAATCCTGCTATGGGGGAGGGAAATTTTACCTACTCTCCTGCTCTCAGTATGTTCTTGTGTCTCTGCTATAAGTCAGGGAAAGATATGTCCATTTTTTTGTGTGTAAAGGAATAAGGCAGATGTATGCCAAATCAACTTGAACAAATATTTTAAAATCCTTTTGCTGAGAGAAATTGCAGGGTGAGTACAAAACACAGTGGATCTAAGGATGGCATTATTCTTGTATATGGAACAGTCTGTGGTTCTTCATTGCAATCCCCCACCTGCCCCCTTCTTCAACACAAAACCATCCATTACGAAGCTCCTGCAGTCACTGATTTATGTGCTTGTGATCAAACTTTCCTGCTTCTAATACTGTGAGCATTTTATAAAAGATGGTTGCAATTCCTAGATGGACTGAGCGTGTCTGTTCCTGTGCTGTTGTGCAGCTGCTTTATTATGCTCCTGGCCTCTCATCAGTGATTTCAGTCTTACTATGACAGTCTGCAGAAATTAATCTCTTGGAGGAGTTCATTTATATTTTGATGATCACCTAATCTGCATAGCTGCACTGTGTACTATGCTTTGTGATAACAGTTCGTGATACTAAAATCCTGATAGCTACCCTACAGCCATTTTCAAGGCCACATGAGATGATACCGGCCCTTGTCCCTGAACAATATCAGCAGTCTCACCAAGCAATCTGATCTGTACTTTCTCATCTGTGCATATTAGCCTAGACTTATTATTTTGAGCCCCAGCTAATATAGGAGAAGATGCTTCATGTGCCACAGTTGCATGCAAAGTTCTGAGGAGGGCACCAAGTCAACTCGCCTGGCAAATGTGAATTACGGCTGCGGGGAGGGTCCGTAACAGGACTCAGCAAAGGATGTAATATTTTGAAGCTTCCTCCTTTCTCCCTTCTTACATTTTATTCTGCAAAATAAATTTACTTCTGGATGATAACCATAGGAGGCACTAGCAATCTCTGCAGCATGTAAAACTATAGGAAGCCAACAAGAAGCACTACTTTTAATTTAAAACTAATATGTTTCCTTTATTTTCAGGTCCACCACTTGGCTTGAACTGCAGATCTTGAGGAAAAAAATAGCAGATTCTGGTAATAGGGATGAAGGGAGATTTCTTTTTTCTTTCCACTTTGTTTCCACTTTAATAACAACCTCGCACATATAGGCACTGCACAGGCTACTCCATGACGCTCTCTCACAGTCTCCTGATACGAATTTACAAGCGGTGAGCTGAGAGTTACAGAGGCACACTTTAGCCTCTGCCTCCCACTCCTCCCACCACAAATGCTGCTGCAGCATGGCACTGGGAATGCAAACGTACCGGCGCTGTGGAGGGTGATGGTAGTTGTCAGAGTGAGAGCCCCAGTCGCTTTACAGAGAGAGCATCTGGGGCTACAGCAGCATCAGCGTTGTTTAGAGCTCCCATTTCCATCCCTCCAGCTGGAGCCACGGTCTTTCAGGTAATGCTTTTACTCTTTCAAATGACTGTATAGGGAGTAAAGAGACAGAAACCTGTGGCATCTACACACCCAGCTGCTGCTGAAATCATTGTACCCGTGTAACAGTTTCTTGGATTGGGTGCTTTTTGTCCACATTTGAAGTGCAGGCTTATGGCTCAAGAGACTTCCTTGTCGCCTGCTGAATATCGGTGGAGTTGTGTTCCAGCTGAATTTGTCACTTTATAAGGTAAAGGCCTCAGACTTCACTTCCTCTAAACAGTCTCTGTTGACTGCTTCAGATTTTCACAGCCTTCAGAAAAGCTACTATATTTTCTCTCCAGGGGCAGTTGAGGAAAGGCTAAAGTATGTGGTGAGTTAAGCCTCCTATAAGCAAGTTGAGGAATGGGGATGCTTTTGTTAAAGTTTCTTGACAAATAGCTGTTCTATATTAAGTGGGGTCTGCTACTGTTCTTAAATTTATTGGTTTTAATTTCACTATTGCAAACTAGATGGGACTTTCAAAATCGAATCGAGCATTGTATTTCTAGCAACAGGTGGTAGGATGGGTCTTCGAGCATCCCAACCTGCTGTGCTAGCAGTTAAGCAGGTATTTCAGGATCTGAGACACTATGCTGAAAGAATCAAAATAACAATGTATTTTCTCATTCTGTACAAATGTCTTCAGTTTACTGAACTCAGAATCTAAGATGTATTTTATGTATATATATATACATACATACACCATCTGCTAGATTTCCTGTTTCTATTGTTTATTTCAGTTCCAAGATAGTGTTGAAACAAAGCACCATATCCAGCTTTGTACAGACAGCTCCTTTAGCCCAGCTAGTGACCTCTTTTTTATCTTGGGGTCCATTCAGACATCCATGAAAGGCTCATGTGGCCTGGAAAAAGTGGAACCCGGTTCAAAAATACCAAGATTTTTGTTTAATAACTTCACTACCTCCAAGTACAGTTGGTTGATTTATCAGCAGCACCCTTTGTACAAAGTCTGTAAGGGAAATAAGGTGTGTATTAATAAGTTCAATCTCATACTAGGGAAGAGGAGGTAATGAGCCCAAAAGCTGAAAGGAGTGTTTGGGGATTACTGGTCTTTGGGGAGGGCTAGACAGATGTCAGACAGCAGGACAGCTCTGGGCAGAGCTACAGAAGAGCTAGATCCCATGGAGGGGAACCTGACGTGGACAAAGTTCAAGAGCTGTGTCTGTGGAGAGGGGGCAAAGCATTGGGGAAACACGGGATGGGCTAAAAATAAAAGTAAATCCTTGAGAGAAAAAAAATGACTTAATGACTTCTGAATAGTGCTAAAAAAGCTTACTAATGCACTCAGAGATTGAGAGAAATCAAAGACACCCTGTTAGTTGCCTCTATTTTTGTTACATATTAATGATTTGGGATATTCACATCACAAACTGCAATGTTGTTTTATCTGGGAGGACAAATCATAGTAGAACAAGCTGCTGAAAAGAGGCTGAGAGGACCATAACCATGTCATCTGGTGGCCTTCATAACATGCAAAAAGCACATCATAACTTTCGGTTACAGGGGTGCAAATAGCTAAATGTCATCTGCATAGTTGCTCTGGAGTTCCTGTGGAGTTAGATGCTCTCAAGGGTTTGCTTTAATCATTCAAAAATGCCGATTGTTCCCTAAGCAATGCCAGACATGACTTGCCTGAAAAGAAATTGGCCTGTTGTACTGTAGAGTGACATTTTTATTTGTTGGGAGAAGCATGTTGGTATTGAGATGTTTGCATATAGGACGGTGAGGAAAAACAACACTAGAAAGCCTACACCTGCAATACTTTACTAGAAAATTGACCACATGAGACATGAGGCCAAAAATATCTAGGAAGATTCAGTGCATGCAGTGGAAAAAAAAAGGAATAAATGTTAAACCCTGATTCTGCTAGGAAAATTTGCATTATGTAGTAATTGGGTAAACAAAATCAGGGGTACAGAATCAAATGAAGAAACAGTCGTCCTGAAGATCTCCTCTCTACTGACACCATCAGCGAGCAACAATAGCTTCTGTCAACAAAGGGAGAAGCCATAATAACACCGTATTTGTTTGGTACGGAGTGATGTCCATGTATGTTCACATCCTAATCACTGGAGCAATTACTGTTCGCATCTCCATTTCATTTCCTTGGCTGAGCACTCCTGGGATTTTGGACTGTGATTTCATTATTCGCTTGGCTCTGCCATTTGTATTGTGTACTGCTCCAGTAGATATCATCAACTCTTAATACTCCTGTGCTATGCAGAACAAATCATTTGCATTTGAGTAGGTCGCTATGGCTACTGGCTACCTAACTGTGTACTGCATCTGTAAAAGCCAAAAACTGAAGGTGCTTTGCAGAATTCAGACAAGGATCAACTGTTCGCTGTTTGAAATCATATCCGCGCCCATTGTTGCTGCTAACAGCATGTACTTGTGTAGGGTTGATTAGCGACAATCTCTCTTTTCCTATTTTGGATTAATATTTAAGGAGTCTCTTTCTCAGGGCTGCAGCTTGACTCCAAAGGAAAAAAAATGTCTCTAGAGGACACTTGCATGACAGTGAGCAGATTAATTATACCTGCTGTGGTTCAAGGTGTAGCATAAAACCTAAAGGTTTTCCATTAAAATTAATTCTGTGCTATTCGAAATTTTTTTTGGAGTTGTCTGAAATAAATCTGGTAATTTACGCTGTAGTAGTTTTCAGAGTACAGGAAAACTCCTTAACTGGGACTAACACAGAAGGTGCCAGCTCAGTAGGATCCAAGTCTTTAACTTCCAGAGGTTCATTCAGAAATACTAACCCTAGTGCTTTGTTCTGTTCCCTACATGAATCGCAAAGGCAGGGAAACAGTATTATCCCCGGTAAAGAAAATGGTGAACACTGAAACGAAGTGACTCCAGAAGGAGACAGTGAGTCAGCATCAAAGTCTCGACCAAAACTCAAGTTTGCCAACTAGGAGCCCTCTCCTCAGAGTTGAGAACAAATGGAGAAATCATCTCCGTGAAGCACTGGCTGTAGCATCGTACTGAAAGAATCTGCCTGAGGAATCATCCCTAATATGAATAAAATACAGCTGACAATTGGACTAATAACAATAATTTTGTTGGTGTGGATGAGATAAGCTTCCACGATCCAGTGGACATTGGCAAATTGCATGTATTCTACAAAACCACTTGCACATAGTCAGAGACATCTGGCAACGCTGTACTTGCCAGACGCTGCCTGTTCCCCCTTCAGAAACCACGTACAGGTCCTCCTGTTACAAGTCTCTGCTGAGAGATCCATGGGAGCATCAAAGGGAAGTTTATTGCTTAAAATTAATCGAAGAATGTTCCAAGGGTTGCTATACTGCCTTTGTTTGCCCCAGCAAACACCTTAAATTAGCTATTATTTTGGGAGGGGGGCTGGAGAATTTCAAAATTTCCCTCTCTCCTCTTCATCAAAAGAACAGACTGTGTTCCAGGAAAAAACATACATCTGACTTGACCACATGCTCCTTTGGTAAGCATGGTAGCAAAACAGAGGTGGGGTGAAAAAGCCATTCACTTATTTACGACTGAATTTCATTATGTTATGAAGCAGGCTGAGGTGTTTTATTGCCTATTGTAGAATAATATCAGCATTTGTGGATAAGGTCCACTTCATGAGTGTTCAGTGCGAAATTGTATGGCTGAACAATGTTTCCGTATACGTAACGTATTAAAACAAAAAGGCTGTAAAATAATAATAGACATCATTTGCCCACAAAGATACACAGGCAGAGCATGGAAGTGGCCAAAAAATGAAACCTGACATGCATGCTTGGTCATCACTTTAAGTTATCACATTAAGATTGGATAACAAAGCTCAGCAATTAAAGGGAAAATCATATCTGAACATAGTTGGTGATTATTTGCTCAAAGCATTTTATTAGATTCGAATGTAAGCCCTATCATTTTGTGATCCAACCTGTGCTGCTTTCTTCTTTGGGTAGACAATTTCCATTGTTTGCTCTGTTGTGAGGTGGTAGTGATCTTCATTGTGCTCCATCTATGACAGCTTCCAAGGTCTGGTAAGACTGAATTTCTATACTAAGACAACAGGTAGAGAAAGCAAGGGAAAAAGTGCATTGGACCTTCTATACAGATCCTGAAAGATGACAGAGTGGAAAACAGGACACAATCTGTTTTTTTTTCCTATCAGCAGGTCATCTCCAAATTTTGTAGACCTTACAAACAGCGTTCAAAAGAGTCTTTAGTTATGACCTTTCAGTGTGCTTAACTTCATGAAATCTTAGCAAATATTGTCACTGTTTTTAGATATTGTCACTTGTTTTTACCGGCTGTAAATGGAAACAACTATCTCACAGAGGTGTTCCTGTGCCTTTGACTTTTCCCCACCTTTTCACTTGAGCCTTCCCTGCTCTCCCCCAAGGTGTGCAATCCCACGGGTCTGCCCCACTCCTAGCCACAGGCAAAAGGGACTTCCTACCTGCCCGTCCGCCCACCGTGAGGAAGGAGGCGTGCTTGGCTCATCCAGAGAAGCAGCAGTTGAAATACTGTTTGATTTTAGCACTAGGAAGAAGAGATCACAAAGAACTACCAAGCCAACTTATAATAAAAGGGCTACATGAATCTATTTTGGTCTTCTATCCATCCCATCTGGAAGCCTAATTTTTTTTTTTCAGAACTTGCAAAGAGCTTCCTTCTGATTGCCTCCATTGTTTCTGCAAAGAATTGTTTTTGAATGACCTCCATCAGCTTTAGCAGGATGTTGCTTATTTGCAACCACAGCACTGCCTTTCCAATGGCTGAGTTTAGAAGCCAACCAGTTAGAAACATTTGCACAGTAAATCCTTCCCTAACCCCTCAAAGCCAGGTGATCATTATCCTAACAAGCAGATAACAGTATTAAATTATTATAGCTAAGCCTGCCATTGTTGCTGTTTAACTCATTTTAATTTACAGGTTGTGTTGTGTCATGGGCGTGTATTTCTTAAAAGCACCTACTAACTGCACTTGTTGGATATACTTCGCATCTGTATGTTCGGGGGGGGGAGGAGGGAGGAGCCTCATCTGTAATCTGCCTGTCAGAGATCTCTCAAATTGACTAAGTGTGACTCAAGCAATTCCCCAAAGCCTTCATACATGGCCAGTTCATTCATTTGTATAACAAGATTCATGTTTGCAGGAGAACGGTCTTCTAACTCTAGGGCCTGGCTGTGTGGGTGCAATGCACTAAGGCACTGAGGTCTCTCACTCCACATTACCGCCAGCCTGACCTTGCAGCCCAGTTTGCCCTCACCCGGTACGCATCCCTCTGCGTGCTTTGGCCAAGAGTCTCAGCGGATTTCAGTTCTGAGTTCAACAGAAGACGCGGGTGAGAGCAGCAGCTCGGGCGCCTGTTACCCAGCCGTACACCGGGGAGACATCCACCACCTGCCCCTTGCGTGACCTGGCTGCAGGTCCCCGTTACAGGGTGGCTCTGGTAGCTGCCGTTTTGGTGGGAGCAGAGACGCTGCCACGGAGTCCGCAGGTCAGAGGCAGAATGGGTCAGGCTGTGTACGCTGAATTTCAGCTACAGTAGCAGCTGTTTCAACATGAGACTCTGCTAATACTCATTTTTAGCTCTCCTTACAGGTTTACTATACCAATTATTACAATGCTACTGAGAAGACGAGAAAGTAAGTTTGCTTACTTTCTACAAGCTGTTTGACAAAGCCCTACGTTTTGATTCCTTCCTTGTTCAACTGTCCCAAGCCTCAGCTCTGCCGATGCTCCTGCCTGCCTTCGTTATCAATAGCTCTCCCAAATTTCGCATTGACCTTGCCATTAGCAGCGCGCAAAGGAACGCTGTGGAGAGCGCAGCTGTCTCCCCAGGCTGATCAGCGGGAGGCTGAAGCTTCACCTTGGCGCACCGGCCTGCCAGGTACAGCCCCTGGCCGTAACGGCTGTGCTTACTCATCACCTCCACCCAGAGAGGAACTGAAGATCTCAGATTGGTGTGCAGCCTTGCCAGAAAAGGCAGAATTTGTCAAATAGCCTCTAAATCACATATATGTTTGGGTTTGGGTTTTTTTGTGAACACCCTGCAACGACGGGGGTTACATTTCTGTACGCAATCCTTCAGAGGGGCGATGGTGCGCCGAGGCCTCGGGGCTCCTGCGGGCACGGCAGCCCCCGCAGCGGCGGGAGCACGGCAGGCAGGGCGCTGTGCTGGCTTTG
>NW_009187073.1:48279-76245 GCF_000690835.1 Fulmarus glacialis | reverse complement strand
CGGCGCTTTGCCTTCAGCCGCCAGCACGCCGCGCTCCGCTTCGGGCCGCCGGATGCGCCCCCGAGCCGCTGGTACCGCCTGCGCCTAAAGACGTGACACCTTTGGTGTAAGCGTGGTGAGGTGATGGTGTCGCTTTGGTTTTTAGCTTGCGTGAGAATTTTGGTCTAAGGAAATCTGGTGATTTTTTCAGCTCAAACAGCTGCTGATGAGTTTTTACAGGTTCCAGTGGAGACACGTTAGTTATGCCTGGCTTTGTATGTTTCAAAGTAGTACGTCTTAAGGTCATGGTTAGATTTATTTTGAGTAGTCTCAATCACAGAACGGTTTGGGTTGGAAGGGACCTTCAAAGATTATCTAGTCCAAGCCCCCTGCCACAGGCCGGGACACCTTCCTTCAGGTTGCTCAAAGCCCCGTCCAGCCTGGCCTTGGACACTTCCAGGGATGGGGCATCCACAACTTCTCTGGGCAGCCTGTTCCAGTGCCTCACTGCCCTCACAGTAAAGAATTTCTTGCTTATATCCAATCTAAATCAATGGCCTTGCTAGTTAGTTAAGCATATTCAGAAGTTCATGAGGAGAATATGACAAGTTTTGTAGGTAACACCCATCGAACATATTAATTCCTCAAATGAACACTTCTTATACTGTTTTGTTTAACTATGAGGCTTCTACGAACCATTCCATGCCCCTTGAATACTTTTTTTCATGAGCAAAATAGCATGCTTTTGAAGCGTATCCATTTCTGTGCTAATAAACTAGCTATTGATACATATTTTAACAGGTTGCACATTCAAAATCAGTAACATTCCCAGAAAATGTTCTTTAGAGTTTTTTTTTCCCCTACGTAATTTCAGAGTAATTTCAGGAAGTTTTAAAACTGCAGAATGATGCCGATGTGACAGAGTACCTCTTGATTGTGTTTTGAGACTAAGTGTTTTTTTCACTGCAGCTATTGGTTGTTGGGTAGAGTTAGTGAGTTCTATTCTTGAGGTGAAAAAACAGATTTCTGAGAAAGTGTTTTAGTTATATTTTTTTCCTACTGTTCATTATGAGATTTTGGTGTAGATTGCAATAAAGCTTAAAAGCGTGGTATGAAAAACTTGTTCCTCAGTGTTCAGAGCTACATCTTAATGTGAACATTGGGCACAATTGTTAGAAGTATAGTTTCCCATACCCTGATATCACAATTTCTTTTTATCCAAGCAACTGATCTTTATTGAGTGCAATACTGCAAATACGCTGTCAGGATTGTTGCTCTGTCATGTAAAGTTGGAGTTTTCAGTTTGCAGGTTACTAATAATTTAATGGGCCTTAACATGTGCCTAGCAATTGTACCACAGACTTGTCTATGCTTTGAAAATGAGGTCTTCAGCTATTTTCTCAGCCAAGATGGAAAGAAAGCTGTGTTGCTTTCTCTAGGAGTGTGAGTGACAGTTGTATGGTGGTTATGTGTTTTGGGGCTTATGAACACATGTACCAATGCGAATTCTGGCAGGTAGATCTTAAAAATCACAAATGATACATCTAGATATTCTGTATGAAGAACCTGAAGCAAACTGTTAACCTTCATTGTGCTTTTCTTCCCATATTACTCCACTTGATTTTAAAGATACTTTGGAATAACTGCATGTTTGAATATAAAGCAGTATGATAACCCTGGGCACCAGCTGTTACGCTTTTCTGTTAAAAAAAAAAAGTTTTTTAGAAGTAATAGGTTTATTCTTGCTGCGTGTTCTATTAGAATTATAGTTTGAAGCAGAAATGCATTTTTTCTTCTCCATGTTTCTAGTGCACATTATTAGCTACTGGAATGAAGAAAAACAGTTAATATATTACATCAGGTAGTTCTGTGTTCAGTTCGACAGAAATAGATTGTGGCAAACATGTGGCTGCAAGCCAGAGATGATAAAGGTGGAGTCCAGGCTAGTTTCTTGTTTTGGACTTTAGTATGGATGTCCATCTGCTGTGGAGTTCAAAAGCAAGCCTTCATGGCTCGTTAATCTTGACTGTTGAATACAGCTTTTTCTTCATGTTGCCTTGCTTTAGTTAATGGAAAGAACTCGTGAATGAGTTTGCTATTCGACTTGAAGTAAATTTTGGAGTTTTTTTAAGGTCTATGTTACAAATATGCTATCTGTATTGATTTTTTTTATCAGTAACACTAAATTAGTGAGTTTCTTTTGAAGATGAGCTGAGTTGTAGTTCAATTTAATATTCCTCCTGTATACCCCTAAATATTGCTGATGTATCTAAGACAATAAAAATATGTTCAAGCAGAAAATTCCAGGTTTATAAAACAGAAGACTTGCTATGTTAAAGGCTGCTATTAGACAGTAAACCTTGGATATCGACCTACTTAAAAAATCACAGTACATGCATTTATCTCCCTTAGAATTATTTTGAAGAGGAATGGAATTTGTGATCCTCTTAGGAAAGTAGAGAATGTAGATGAACAATCTACGCAAACATGACATTATGTGTTGACATCCTTCTGAATACCCTGGCAGTGGATGTTCTACAAAATACTTTTTTTTTTTTCCCGTCTACAACATTTAAGCTTAGAGGGCTAGCAGCACAATTCGCTTTGCTGACTAAAACTGATGTCAAATTACAGTTGGTGGTAATTGTTTACATGACATAGTAGTAAAACTGTTTGGTACCTGTTAGTGAGTATTAACAAATGATTCTTCTATTATGTTGCCAAATAAACTAAAGCATGTCTCTGTTACAGGTTTTAATGTTTTTATGATATGGAAAAGAGTAATCTTTGAAGCTTGTCAAGTAAAAGTATATGTGGTCAAAGATGATGTTCATTCTGCAGAGTTTATAGACTTAAAAAGCTGCATATTGGACATCATGAGTTTGTCCTCTCCAGTTGGCTGCGCTGTCACGAAAGCTAAATGGTGAGCTCCACTTCTGTATTTTTAAGTCTAGTAATATGGTTCATGGTTTTTGTGGCTTAGTTTCTAGACCCCTGAAATTATGTAACTCAGGCTGAAGAAGAACCAGATGCAGTGTGATACATGCAAGCTGTGCCATGTCAACCTAGTCATTAGATGAAAAGACTTACTTGGAGGCGTGCATACTGGCCATCTGATGTGCAAGAATTCTCACACGACCGTAGGAGACGTGACTTAGAGGTAGAGGGAGTTCTGGTCTGCAGTTAGGAACCCTGACCTGGAGTTACAGAATGGTTTTCTGCATTAGCTGAGGTGCTAGGGGTCAGCTTTAAGTCTTGCACATGGCTCTTATTTTTTATAACCTGATATGTATTTGATCTTTGGCACAATTAGAGTAAGCTTTAATTCATTCTGTTTATCTTAGCTGTGAGAGCTATTTGTCACTATTTAAAGTCTAATTATACAAAACTGCCAATTATACATAGGAACAGCAAATTTCCATGGATATGAACTTTGGTTAGGAATCAGACTGCAGACTACTCCTTCAGCTGGGGAAGTTTAGCAAGATTCCACTGTTAGGTAATAAATGAAAGAAAGTTTCTCTCTGTTACAAAATTACTGTACATTTTTTGCCAGATGTAGAAGAAAAGCTGATGAAAAACTGTTTTTCTGCAATGTTCTGTGATCACTGTAGCTAGCTGACTTGTGAGGTGAATGTGAATTTAAAGTTTTGGGTTACAAACAGTCATTCTGCAATGTAGAACTCAAAAGCTATTTCACCTTCTTATATGCTTTCTTGAAGAATCTTAAAGTACTACTAGAAACGGTGTCTTAGATAAAAGCTGTAGTTGGTAAAATATGTATTTTAGTTGAAAACCAATGATCGATGAAAATAGAAGTACAAAGCATTCTCTGAATTCCTGTTAGACTGCAAATCGTACATGCTGTGAAACTTTCCAGGGATTTTGTGAGGTTGTTTTGTCTTTGATTTAAGCTTCCTAGAGCTTTATGCTTGTAACACTTGTACTTGTAGTATGAATATGGAAGGAAGAATCTCCTACAATAGGTAGTACGAAGCTTTCATGAAGTACTGTATCTGCTGGCGACACTGTGATGATTAAAGAAAATATCACAGAAAGAAGAACTCTTAAGACCAATCTCTATTTTACTTGAAAATGTTTAAGTAGACAAATAAAATAATCAAGTGGCTAACATAGTAATATTCCCTCGGCGGGGGGATTGTGGTGTTTTTTTTTTTTTTTAAAAGTAGCTGATTCAATTTGATTCTATGCTAAGACCAAAAATAGGGTTTGCTGCTCTATATTTTTAATTTTTCAGTAATGCCATTTTGAGTTTAGAGGCTGTGCAGAAAATGCTATTTTGGAAAGGTATTTAATGCTTTTTTCCCAAGTAGTTACTGTTGTGCTCTTGTGTCTTAATGCTCTTACGCACATTTTTCATTTCTAAAATGTCCCTAATTTGCTATTACTTGTGATGTTTTGTAACTTGTTTGTGGTTTATTTGTTTGTTTCCCCCCGCCCCCCACTGGTCCAGTTAAGCAGAACAGTTAATCACATAGTTAAATTTTCCACTTATGGTGTAGATATCTCCATTGTACCCTTTTTTTTCCTGGATAATTAGTAGAGGAGTTGGAAGGAACGGTTTTCTTGAAGGCTGGTTGCCATACAGACCTATGTCATTTACTTAAAGATTTAAAGGTGTTTTTTTGTTTACTTTACAAAAAGTACTCATTCCCTTGCTTGCATTCAGTGTGCTCTCCATGCAAGAAGTATTAAATATCACCAGGTTTAAAGAAGCAAAATGACCTCCCCACTGCCCGCAAACTGACAAAATGGTTACCCATTCCATAACCCTTGTTTCTTTGCCCTAGTCCTCCCCAGTTTTCAGCTGGGTTCTGTTTTTCTCCCTAACCCATGCTTTACTAACTGTGGTGCTATCTGGCCTTTAGCTGTCTTCTGTTGAGATTGATACTTCTTGCATCATCTCTGAATTAGATGATTTGCCTTTCTTTCATCTTTGTTTTTCCCAGCCACAGAAAAATAAAGGTCTCCCAAACCTATTTTATGATGTCCACAAACAAGCTTTTATACAGTTCACAGATGCTCTGGGTGTTCAGATTCATATTATTTCCTGCTTGACTTACCACCATATCTTCTTACTGCAGTAGCTAAGAGTTGCATAAAATAACGATACATGATTTTACTTACCTTGTTGCTGATCTTTTGCCCTTTGAGTTACGTTGGTTCCTTTGGGTATGGCTCCCATAGTAAACACTGAAAGCTAATAATGAGCCTGTGGTTTTCTTGCAGTACATGCAGGTTTTAACGATCCTTATCTCCTACATTTATTAAATATATAAAATGTGTTAAGTACATGGCACCCTGTGGAACAATTACTGATGACATACAATTATTCTGATCTCATAGATGAAGTCTATCTTGTTTTTAAATGGAAATAGACTTAGTATTTATTAAATTATAAAATATTTGTAGGCTGCGGCTAAAAAACTGAAATTTCATCCTTTGTTATTAGTAATGTCTTTAAAGGCAACACTTAATCTAAATTACTGTTCCCCTTGTTGATGACATTTATGTCTTTTTTGTTAGTCAACTTACGTGAGAAAACGTATATCGTAAGGTAGAGTTCTCAGTCATGGAAAATGTTTATGGTGCCTGTGCACAAACCTAGGGGTAAAGTGGTCATTTTTTATTTAAAAAAACAAATAATTAAATCCCGGTAGACTGTCATTTCTGTAACTAATACTTAAGACTTCATGTAGACAAAGGTAAGCTATTTTAGTATTTTCAGTTCTCTATGAAATGATGCCAACCTTGCGGTTAATTTAATCATCTTTCTCTTTGCAGTATATTTCATATGTAGTTGTCCTGACAACTTGTGCTTTTGTGTGGAGCAACTAATTATTGCAGCCAGTCTTACATATATAAAATATCGTGAAAACTGACATATATAAAATAATGTGAAAACTGATTCTTAACTCCTGAAAAAAATTAGAATTTGCCCAGTTTGAAGTTACAATAATTGCACATAAGATTATTAAACTAGTTTATTTTAATTAAATATCTATTTTTATACTCGTTTTCACTCTACATATAAAAGCTTGTTTTGATTATTTTAATATTGCTTGTGGTGCTCAAGGGCTGGTTCTGCTAACGGCCAAGTAGATTTTCTTTTAACTAAAATAGTAGTGGAAATGAAGATACTGGGTATTTTAGAGGACTAGACCTTTAATTTGTATTGTGTTTGTGATCAATTGCTTGTGTGTAGTTTAAATGTATATGTCTTTGAAGAAAAAATTTGGAAAAATGATTCCCCCCCCCCCCCCATATGCATTTGTTTTGTGACAGAGGTGGTTTTGAGGTGGTAATCCATGTTAAAAAATGAGCCTTACTGCAGGAGACAAACAAAAACCTGCTAGTCATTTTAATGTAAGTGATTGGAATGATGTTTTTTTAAGCATCCTGAAAGTTTATTGAATCAATAATAAAGAAAATGAAAAATAATAAAAAACATGTTATGCTTAATTTAACTTTGGGAAATCCAAAGGGAATATCTGTTTTAAGTTCCTGCTGCTACATCTCTCATCTCTTGCACGATAAGTGATTCTATATAACCCTTTCTTCAAAGAGCAGAAGTATGATGACAACTGCGTGGCATAATTTTACTTAAGTGAATGTTTAGAACTTTGGGCTCGCAGTTGGATCATCGAAATAAGGGAGCATTACAACTTAAAAGGAATACTCATGTTTTTTGAAAACATCCATATTTTGCAGCTTACATAATGCCAAGTGTGAGTCACAGTTACTACAAAATAGCAATGAATCAGAAGTGGACACTGCTGAAGATCTGAGAAGAAAACTCTGTCAAGCTAAAAAAGAAAAATTAGACTTAACCATTAAACACAATCAAGAAGTAAGGACTTTTTTGTTTTCTTTATTTTACTCTTGGAATAAATGTAATCTTGTTTCATTAAAATAATACTCTTGCATGTTGTGTCAGAAGCACAGTCATTAGCTGAAAAATAACAGGGGAGGTGATGCTGTACAGACCTCTCATACCTGTTCTAGGAACTCTTAGCACCTCTGCTGGCGTTGTTAAGAGTTGAAGTTGCACCAAGCAGAGTGCAAATTTTCTGCAGGGAAAGGAGTCACTGCCATTGTCAGTAGTTTGTTACATAAAATTGCCTGGTGACACAAATAAATAAAAGCCACTGCTTGAATCTAGCCTCATAAAAAGATCTTGTTTAGTTCTTACGTTTTTTTGCGGAGTATTGGAATATCATTTTAATTCTGGAGAAATCATTTGCAAATCATAAACCTAGTACAGTATTTTTCTGTGTGTGTACACCAAATCCGGCTAGGATATCCTTTAGTGGTCTTGCAATGTCTCAGCTTGTGCAAATTTGCAGTTTTCAATAACTGTAACTATGTATGATGTACAAAAGTGGTGATGTGTTCGTCAATAACTTCATACTTGTTAATGAGAACTTCATTCATAGGGAAATAATTTACCCGCATTACAAAGGTTTTCCCTGATGCTGTTGTAGCAAACTAGAATTGAAATGAAGTAGTAGTAAGAAAATACTTAATTAATTTTTTCTTTAGCTTGAATGTCAGCTTTCCCACTAGTATACATAAGGAAAGGTGGGCACTGAATACAGCAGTAGTTGTAATCATCTTTGGATTTGTTGTTACTAGGATCACTTCCCACACTTGATAATGCCAATGCCAACCTGACAGCTGATGTCCTGGTTTAAACTGTGCTGGTGCGGAAGTATTATTGCTACTATGGGTAACATAATAGTAATATCTGCTCTTAGCTAGGTGCGGTTGATGTGGGTGCTCATTCATCTGTTTTGGGCTAAATCCAGCCAATAAATCAAGTGTGCTGTTCCATATCAATTTATTATTGGGGGGTGTACCCAAGTTAAGAGATTCCTCCTTCTCCCACAAGGACTTGCTCTTGTGCTGAAGTTAATTCGTTATTTTCCCATTGCCCCATCAACTGTGGGGTAGTTCTATAAAATGGATCCCTGGAATTACCTGGATTTAAAAAAAAATCCTAACAAATCACCTCTTACATTGAGAATTTGAAAGTTGGGTGTTCACAAGGATCTTCTGCATCGTTTTGCTGTTGTGGTTTGCACCACAAAGTCAGGTTGCATTTTGAGTAGATAAACTACTTGAGAGACGGGGTTTTTTTTTCCCTATCCATTTACTGTATAGTTACAGATAATGGAAATGCTCAAGTTACCTACACATGATATTATTGAAGTGAAGGGGCTACTTTGTAGATGGTCTGAAGAAATACGTATTTTACTTTCCACCTTCCTGTGTTGAAATAGCTTGGACTTGATTTTCTGGACCCAGTTTTTGGCAGCAATGACTAGACTATGTTTCTTAATCTGGATAAGATCGCTTTTTGAAGCATTTTCCATTCTTAGTTTATTGTCTGTTAAATTTAATAGCATTCTGTTTGGCTACTGAACATTATTGGACTGAATTTTATGTTCATACCTATACTTGTGATTTATTAGATGTCTGATAGTCTAGCATGCCAACATGACTGTTTTTCGAAGTGTTAAATTTAAAGAAAGTTGCCAGAAAATTGCCTATGGAATACAATGTTTCTGTTGCTGCAGTTTTTCCTTTGAGGTGCGGGAAGATGACAGTATTATGACTTTTTTCCTTAAGTTAGTGTATTTTTGGAAGAATGGAGGGGTATGTTTAAGGTACATGAAATTCATCTAAGAATAGGAACAGTTTGCATAAAAAACAGTAAAAGTACTTAAAATCTGCATAAATGTGTATTTGCAAGACTGTATTTCAAATTCAAGTGGAATAAGAAGGCAGCTGCAAATGCAATTCAAAGTATCTTTTAAAATTATTCTGTAGGTGTATTTCTGTAATGTTGCATTTTTTCAAAGGAGCATGGTTGCTAGTTTTCTGAAACAAATTTATTTTCTAGCTGTCCAATTATGAAAGCCAGATAATCAAATTACGGTCAGAAGTTGAGAAAGGAGAGGCTGTTCGACAAAGTCTGGAATATGAATTGGCAATTGCCAGAAAAGATGCTCGTCTGAAAAGATATGCTGCAGAAGAGGAGTTAAGTGATGCAAAAAACAAACTTGTGGAACTGCAAGGTAAGTTTCAAAAAAGCAAACATGGAACAAAGGCTAAGTCCATTGCAAGTCAGGAAGACAAATGAGAAGCAGTGACTTAATTATATTTTCTAGTTATTGCTGTTTTTCTTGGATCCCTCTTATCTTTCCCATCTCTTATCCATCTGCTTTTGTAAACTCATAAGAGTTTACAAAACTCTTGCTGTCTCATGTGTGAATTAAAACTAACCTGCTAAACCTATCAACCTGTTTTCCTCTTGCCCCTTACCTTCTGTTGTTCCCTGTTTCACTGCTGTCCTTGTACAGAATTGTAATCATGGTGGCTGTCTATACATCCTGGTTATCACTATGTCCAGCAGTTCTTCCTTTTTCATTTCAGGGGAAAAAAAGAAAAGAAAAAGTCCATTCCTGTTCATTTGCTTGCACTATTTCCACAACTTTTTTCCAGAAGTTCTCATCATACTGCTTCTTTCTTTCTTCTTTTCAAAGGTTTCAAGCTTCTCATTGCTCATGTCTGGTTTCTTTTCTTCTCATCATCCTTGTTTCTCTTTTTATAGGTAATGGAACATATATCTCTTTTTATAGGTAATGGAACATACATGTTGTGACAGTAGTATGTGGAAGGGAAAGTTTTTACCTAGACATTTTTTTCCTCCTAGTTTTGTATTCAGAAACTCAGATTTTCTTGATCCTCCTCAACAAAGAGAGAGAGATTTCTCATTCTTACAAGTAAGTGAGGCGCATTTTTAATGACCTAAGTAAGTATAATACCTTTTTAATCTAGTACAGGAGATGCATTTGTGAGTTTGCTGAACCTTTGATGTTCCATGAAGAGTTTAGAGCACTCCTTGCGGAGATTTTGTCCTTCCAGGAATGGAAGGAGACTTGGAAACTTGCATGTACTTAAAGTACCAGGTGTTTTTAAGATAATTAGAGAACTGAATTTTCACTCCTTTGGAGAACACCTAAAAAAAAAATCTAACGGATTGCAAACTAGAAGAAGGCATTTTTTTTCCCTTTGGAAATTCTCCTGCGATTGCAAGCTGAAGACTTGAACTGCTCGTTTCTCACTTAGAGGAAAGCTGTGTTTCTTTCTGTGCATGCTCATTTTACTGCTGGTTTGCTTGCCAGTTTAGAAGTGAGTTGTGTGTGTGTTTTAGAATAAATGTCATTCTGTGATTCACTTTATGATTTAGAAAACTCATTGGCTGCTGTGTCAGGCACAGCTGGCGGGTGGTGGTGGTGGGTGCGGGCCTGCAGGGCAACCTGTGCGGGAGGAAAGAGGTCTGGGTCTGCCTGGAGCTGGTCCCGGCAAGCTCCACAATGGGCAAACCCACCCACCACCACTGGCCACCAATGGCGCCAGACTGGCCACCAGAAAGTGCATATGGTGCTTCTGCCAAAACGTGTTTCAGAAAGGGTGGTAAATGCCGAGAGGAAGAGAAAAAGGAGAGAAAAAAAGAAACAGCAGGAGAGACAGGAGCAGAGCAGCAGCCTGAGCAGGGGCTGGGGCCAAAGCAGTGACAGCTGTGCAGGCACCAAGAGGCAGGATGCAAAAAGGGACTGTTGCTGACAGAGGAACCACAGCACAGTGACCCTAGTCTGCTGCACTGCCTGTCACCTCTCTGAAAGGACTGGGCTAACGTGTGGTGAGGGAACTGGAGAACAAAAAGCGGGTAGGAGAGGTTTTGCAGAGGCAAGGGATGTTTTCCTAAATGTATGTGTGGGTGTTAGTTTCTTTCAGTACCAGAATCGGTAATTAGAAGTCTGTTAACTGACAGTAAAATACATTGGTTGAAATTCCTCAAACTTTTTTTTTTTTCTGTGACAGGTGCCGAAGAAGTCAAATCATCATGGCGTTGCTTCTCAATTCTTTTGCAGTTTATAACTTACCACTTGTTTTCCCTGGTCACTTGGAGCCTTCCCCACCTCATTTGGTGCTTTGATGTGACCCCGACTTAGCTCCTTGGACAGATGGCCTCATTTGTGGCTTGTCTTCTTCACTATTTCCTCCAAATTGTTTTTCTGCTGTTCTCAGTGAGGCTTGACTTTCTGCTGTCTGGCAGTCCTTTCCCATCATTATGTCCACTGATTTTCTGTGTTGTCTTAATGTGCCTCTTCTGTTCATTTTATCCTTCTCAGACTGGGAAGAAATTTCAGAAAACTGGGATGAGTTTGAAATAAAAATCTGTTAGAAAGTGGTGATCACTTAAATGCCAATGTAGCTAGTTGTATTCAGCAAAATCAAAAGCTGATACAAAGTACTTTCATCTGAAAGCCAGTTTGTAAAATAAAGCAAAGTTCCTAGTCAAACTTAAATAAATAGACATAGGTAATGAAGGTTTCCGCAGCATTTAAACTTTCGCATAAGAGTATATACAATGTTCCCCTATCTCAGGGCAATTGCTGGGCTGAAGACTTAAATCTCTTGAGAGTAAGAGAGCAAGAGCTTTCTTTGGAAAAGCTAAGCCTTTGCTCTCTAGCCCAACCTGCCTTAGGTTTTCCTATAGTCCCTTTCATGGGGCAAGTGCCTATCTTTACTGTCACTTAAAATGAGCTCAAAATTAATTGATACAGACTAATATCTATATGAAATAGACATTTGGAAATAAGCTGGCCAAGTGTTGTAGGAATCTGAAATTAAGTCCTCCATGCTATAGAGACCTCACTTGAAAGAGTTATCTCAAGTTTTTATTCTTTTCCAAGAGTTTTAATTTCTAAAAATCTTTAAAGCATTTCTATGTCCTTGTGTGAAAGATGCTATAGGAACACAAAATTTGACTGTTTCTTTGTAGTGAAGGTGGTGGTCTCCGGTGCTGGAAGTGTTAATCTTCCAGTGTTCCACAGGATATCACAATACACAGAAGAACTGACAATGATTATACATTTTTTTTTTCTGAACATGGTTTGCAGCGCTACTTGTCTTCCTTTTCTCTTTTTCTGTAAACAATAGTATTGAATGAAAAACTTCAGCAGAAGGTGGCAGAGACTGAGAAAACATTTCATGTTACTCAGCAGAATTGGAAAGAACAACAGCAAAGATTTGCAAGTGAGAAGGATGATATCCGCAGAATTTGCAACAGTGAATATGAATTGCTTCTTAAGGAAAGAACCAAACTAGAAAGTGTTTTGCAGGTATGATGTATTAATAGTTGAAAAGTTGCATGAGATGACGGCTGGAATTTTTTTGGTGCAAGTGTGTGGTAGGCTAGGGTTTTTCTGGTTTAGGGAAAAAATCCTCCAAATAGCTAAATACTGCAGAGTATTTCTGAAGAATATAGCTTCATAAAGTTACACTTACTGTGTCACAGTCTTTCTTCTTTTGATGGAATGTGTTGTGGCTGATTTTTATGGTAAATACCTAAACCGAATTACCAGTGCACAACGGTAGTGCACTGTAGTGCAAAGCTGAGTTAGTAAAATCAGGGACACCCAACAGCTCACTTCTGACTTCATTTCCGTCTTACCTGCTCCAGTCTGACATCTAATAGCCTGTGAACATGAAAATAATTTGTATAATACGGAGACTACACGCTCTCAGGGAACCCAGTGATGATGGGATTTCGAGTTGTGCATTGTACATTATTCATTCCATGCCACATATGAAAAATTACCATTGTTGGAAATTCTGCCATTTGGTTAGGAAAAAATCATTTAATACTAAGAGATGGCCTTATAATCTGTTTTAGAACGTGTGTTTTTATTCTTCAGATAACTCATTTCATTGTATTTCATGAAAAAGTAATTTTCAAAGTTGAGTTGCACGGGGATGCATAAATCCCTTAGATATTAAATGTGTACAAAATAATAAAAATATGAACTTTTTTTTACACTTTTTGTACAGTCAAGCTGTTCAAAACTGTTTCAAAGAAACCTAGTAGTATTATGGTATGGAAGTGCTGAGTTAACATATCCAACTTCTACCTGCTCCACAGGAATACAAACAGTTATACAATTATAATTTAATAATTTAAATCTTTTAATTGGCAATTGAATTGACTTATATCTTAGCAATGTGATAATAGCATCTGAGGAAAATCGAGAATGTATTCAGCTATAGTTATCCTTTATGCTTTTAAAGAAGTGTAGTGCAGAGGCTCTGTAACAGCTGATAGCCATTTACTCATGTGCATGATGTATGCAGAGGACAGATTGCTACTAAGAGATTCATTTTCTTTTATTCAGTGAGACTTTTTCTTTTTTATATTCCTATTTTCTTCTTTTATAGCTCCCTTTAACATGTGGCAGACTGGTCTCAGTTGGTCTGGGCATTGGTCAAGCAGTAGAAAATGAGCCCTGCTTTCTTCCCACCTGGTCAGCTCCAAGCCTGGGACAGTGCCAAACAGTCTTCCCAAATGACACAAAACAATCCTTACCTGGCAGCTTGATAGCCAAGTTCTGACAGCAAACCTACCTGTTGTACTACGTTATGGTGCTGTTTGTCAGATTCTATCTGGCACTTGTAGGAGCAGCTCGTAAAAAACCAGGCCAGAGAGATTCCCTTAATTATGTATATTCCAAAAGTATTGTGTACTGACTCTTAGCTGTTTGTTTGAAGGTGACATCTGGAAAGAGAGGTGCAATAATGACACCTGAAGTAGAAATCAGGTAGTATGTGGATATGTAGTGTTTCTGTGCTGCAAAAGGAGTTGCACTCTGTTGTTACCTGAATGACCAGGAGCCCTGAGACCAGGATCCCCTTGAACTGGATTTTCTCTGAATGAAGGACAAAAAGGAAGTTCCCTCCTCTTTCCTCTCCCCAGTAATTTTGTGGGTATGTTGAACAGTGCTTTGAAGAAACAGTTAGGAGAACTATAAAGGAATAGTTAAACAAACAAACAAACGAAAAACAGAGAAAGCCAAGGCAAGAGAAGGGTTCAGAGAAAAATGTGTGAGTTGGTTGACAGGTGATACCCTAAGATCCTTCTAAAACCAACAGAAATATAATGCAGTTTTCATTCAAAGTCGATGCTTAAAAAAATAGGGTTAGATATAGGCTATGAAGAAACCTAATTTTAGGTACAGTTTTCTTTTTTAAGTTGCAAGGTAAAGCAGACTAAGAGTGGAACTTTGGCTCTCAGTTCTGGCTAACAATAGGCTGAGTTAGGTTGAGGAGGCTTTGGAATGGACTTGTCTTCTGTTCTGTAGTGTTTTGTAGAAGCCATATTCAGTGAGTTAATACTGTATAAAAAGAGCAATGTTGGAGAGGTACTCTGTCTCAAGTGATGTTTGGCCTCAGATCAAAAGGAGCAATCCTGTCCCCAACAGGATTGCTTGGGACATTGTGTTCTGTGTCAGTGGATGTATATTCAGAAGTGAAGGTGATCTGCAGAGACAGGTATTTGGTTGGTAAATGTATTAAAGCTAGAAAATTGTTCACTCCTGAGGTAAACGTGATTCACTACTAGGTGTCAACTCCTAACCTGCTTTCAATAGTAAAAATGTTCTATTTTCCCACTTCGTTTTTGTAGCTGTTACCCTGCCCATTGCCTTAGTTATAGGTTTTATGTATAGGTATAAAATTCCAGCAAATTAAAAGTACATCAATAAATGTTAAATATGGACTTTTCCAGCAAATTAAAAATACATAAATAAATGTTAAATACGGAATTGACTGCCTTAGTTGTTGCTTGAAAGCTTAATTCATTTAAACTTGGCAGATAAATGTCAGAAGTATCTGGGTTTATAAATTATGACTTCAAATGTGTTCTAGTCTTTTGTGTTGTGTATTTACAGGCCTGTTTTAAATACTTGTATAGTTATTCTGAATTATGAAATGAAAGTTAGATAAAGTGGATTTAATTTTGGTCTTAATATGTACATAGAAATGAGATTCTGAGCATGTATGCAAATCCTGGTTGGAAAAGCTGCATTTCATGAACTGTAATTCTGAACTTGGCTATGAAAATGCTGAGATAGGCATGGAAATGAAGTCAGCTTAACCTATTCAAATATGTCTCTAAGATATGGAGAGAAAGTAATCCTCTCTGGTTTCTGACAGGTTTGTAGTGTGCTCTGTTGCGTGTGCTTAGCATGCTATCCGCTTCATAATAAAAGATGTGGAAGTTCAATAGTAATCAATAGTAATAGTAATAGTAATGCAATAGCATCACCTTGTGGTTAGTAAGAATATAATATTCCTTCACAGAAGCACTCAGTTTTTCCTTAGATGCTTGTGAAATTGTGTTGTTTATGCACGCTTTTTTAAAAATCAGCGCTGTTTTTCATAAGTAGATATATGTAGCAAGTGTGTATATGACATGCCGGTATATGTGTGGGGTTTTTTTGGTTTGTTTTTGGTTTTTCACATGGTGAGGTATGTTTCTCTTTGAACCTTCTAAGTGCAGGTGCCTGCTGGGATAGTCTTGCACAATTTCATACCAAGTCTGAAAAGTTTGGAGACTTCTTTAAGATTCGGAAATCCTACAACTCATGTCGACTTGTATAACAAGCTTGATGTATTGATGGCAATTTTAGTCTGATTAATGTTAACTACATTTCCAGTATAAAATGTTTATAAGTCTTGATGTAGTATTTTGCAGCAAACTATGTATTACTTATTTCATGCACGCTTTTCCCAGCTCACTTCTGTTAATGTCTGGAAGATATACCTGAAGAGATAAATATCTCTGTATTTTTCCAGTGTGGAGAGAGTGTGAGTAATTGTGTATTTCTATAAAAATGGTTAAACATTTTTTTTAGCATGGTGGTGGGGAAAAAACCTGTGCATTGGCTTGATATTACAGGCAAAATTGGGGGATTAGCTTAAATTTAGTCCATATCCAGGTATACTATTTTTGCAATATTTTGATTTACTGAGGTTCCCATTTTTTTCTTCACATGTGTTTCACATGCATGCGCCTTGTTATCTTTTCAGAGGATGCCAAAAAATCATGTCATAGTGCCTGCACATGAAAGAAGAAGAAAATAAACTTTTTTTTTTTAGTTACTAATTGGTAACACTTAGCACTGTAGAAGAGTTGTGATTCTGTTATTGTTGTGTTTGAGTTGCCAAAACTTTCTACCTTCAATCTGGAGGAACTTCTAAAAATCGTTTTCCAAACTTTGGAAAAGACTCCTATTTCTTTGATCTTCATGTATAAACATGGTTCTGTCAGACTTCAGTCTTCCGAAGAATCATTCTATATGAATAATTCATTTTCTCCTCTTCCTCTCCTCCCTGCTCTGCAGATGCCTTATGATTAGTAATTTCTAGGAACAAGATTATGTGATGTAAGGGTAATAGCAGAATTTGCAGACCAACTGGTTTATTTTCACAAAAGGTCTCTTGCCATTATATTGGAGTAAATGAACAGGAGGACTTACTGTAATCTTTCTGTGTTTTGCACAGAAAGTCATTTTAACAAATTGGGTCTCCAAAGGTCCTCCAACTAAATCACTGGATTTATAGCTTGTTTCTGATGCTAGTTACGGAAAAGCTTATTCCTGTCCACTAGACCAAAGCTATTCTTTCTGAGACTTCTGGGATCTCCAGCTTAAGTATGTGCTAGACTACTGGGGGTTCATTATTTGGCTACTTTCCTCCGAGCCTGGTGTGGTGTGAATGTGGATTTTGTAACAGTGACTCCACAGAGCTGCTGAGGCCAGTGGTGTTAGTAATTATCCCAGCCTGTAGCTTGGTTCAACTTCTGAACGCAGAAATTGAAGTGGGGAGCAGCTTGGTTATTTTGTTGCATTGAGAACTTCGTAGTTCTTGGAGATCATTTTATAAAGTAACTCAGTTTCTAGACAAGAAAGTCTTTCTCAGAACAGCAGAAATGAAGATTACTTAGTCTGTGGGAGTAACTATTTCTAAAAATGTCTGATTTGATTTCAAGTTCTAACAATTAAAAACAGAACTTCTGTCCCTATGTATCATTTCATCAAATGTACTTAACTGTTTCCCTCTCCATCATTGCCATTGAGCTGAGGGAGACAAGAGATTGGAAGAGCAGCCTTGTACTCTTTAGACAGTAAGATTTCCTGTGGGGAGTTGGCTCTGATTTTAGTATTACCGCAGAAGGTCATGTTGATAGTGATTTTTGAACCAATACATTGGTTCAATTCATTTTACCTGGTGGTGAATGAAGAGCATATCTGTTGTTGGGTAAATGGTTCTGTTGACTTGTGCTAACGTGTTAGATTTTAATGACCTGTTCTAATGCAGTCTCCCTTCACAAGGTATTCCTCTTTTGAACTCTTTACTATAATATTTTATCTTAGTAAAAGCATCTCTTAATGCTTTATTTTTTTCTAGGAGCAGAATAATGCATTGCAAAATATACGCAAGAAAATGAAAGATGTGGAGGTGGAACACAATGGATGTACTGAGCTGCTGAGGCACCAGGCCAATGAGCTTGAATACAGCGCTGAACGAGAGGAGCGACTTAAAAAAGAACTTGAAGTAAGGCTTTTTGACTATTGCTATTAGTCTCAACAAGCACTGACACTCTGAGCAATTTCGTTTTTGAGGGATGGAACCTCCCAGTTAGGCTCTGAATTCTATGTACTGGGTTAACAAAATGTTGAACATCTGTTTCGCAGAAAAGGCTGAACCAGGCGAATGCCACTTACGCTGTTTGCCTGACTTGAGACTGGTGTTTGAACAGCAGATGGGAAAAGGTTTATGTAAGCGTGAAAACAAGGCTAACTTTACTTTAGGAAATCTGTACATTTTCCCTAACCTCCTAATTTGTCTATCTTCTTATCTTTTTGGCTTAAGAACAGATTTTGAGAATTAGTGAATTTGCGATGGAGAATCTACTGGAGCTGAGAAAGTCACCACATGTTGTGCTAGGTAGAGAGAATAGCATACTGGAATGTCACAGTGGTATTATGGCAGCCTCTTCCTATCTAGACTTAAATGCTACAGGTAGTTTTAGTTTGCCTGTTGAGTGACACCGGTTGCTGAGAAGTCTCAAGTCTTTAGGACTAATACCTTGTAAATGTGCTCCTTTTACTAAACCGCTAGTTCTCTCCTAAGTTTCAACATTTTGTTTGTCCACTGATAGGCTTTGTCGTTACTATGTTATCTGTATGTATAGTCTGGACCAAGACTTTCTTGGTAGAACCTTTGTCACTGCAGAAAAGCATAGTGACCAGATGACTCTTTATCCTGATGTAAGCTTTCTACCAAAGGTATCTTTAAATATTTTCTGCAACGAAATTTAAAGAATTGGCACTTGCAGGGTAGCCCTTAAAGGAGTAAGTGACATACAGTTTTCAGCTGTGTTTGTTCTCTGTTATTTTTCCCTTAAAGGCAAAAGAAGTGTTTAAAGCATTGATTGCTAGGTAGATAGAGCTCTGCATTAAAGATGAAGTACAAAAGAAAATTCCTACAGGGAAGATCAAAGCGCATCAACTAAAAACACTGACTTATTGACCAACAAGGTAGACTTTTGTGCCCTGAAACATATCTACAGGAAATCTATTGTCAGGTATTGTGAGCTGCACGTACTGGCCTAGGCAGAATTACCTTCAGTTGGAACGTTCTGCATACTGTGAAGTTCCAATAGCCCTTTTAAAACCCAAGATATTTGTTTCCAAGTACTTGAACAAGGGCTTTTTTTGTGACTTCATGGCTTTTAGTATATTAACATAGAAATCATGAGCTGAAAGGTGGAGGAGCAAGGCAGCAAATTATTTATCTTTCTCAATATTTGATTTGGTGTACTCACCGTTTGTGAATTTGAAAAAGAAGCACTCAGTTCCTTGAAAATGTGTAACTGCTATGCCCTGGGGATGGTTTTATCAGGGAATGCTATTTATTAATCACAGTTAGTTAAGATATTTTCATTGCTGCTTAATTTTTATTAAATTCATTTAACTTACTGAATCTCTTAGTAAAGTTGTGAGAAAACATAATTTCCTACTACAGAAAAATCGGTCTTGTGGTACTTGTTGTAAGTATAGCTATTTAAAGAGTGATTAAGGAAAGTATGTGATGAAACCTCTTGCATTCAAAAGTTTAAGCAAATAGCACAAGTCCCTGTGAATTAAAAAAAAAAAAGTCTAAGTTAGACTGCAATGCATATGCTTTAGTCAGCTTGCATCTCACTTTACTATCTCAAAAGTAAATTGCGTGTGTGTAAGTGTCCGAAAGGGCCCACAATAATAACCTACCCATTCTATACTTGCAGTCAAAGAGAGATTAATGAGCATCTCTGAAAATACCTTTATTCTTTAAGAAGCAAAAGCACTAGATATTTTAAGCTTTCAATATTGATTACTGTAGACAGTATTGATTACTGTAGACTTCATATTGGATAGTGGACTCAAACTCCAGAGTTTGTGACAACAGCATCATTGGCATCTTACAAGGTACCAGTACTCTTCATCGCCGTTTGTGGAGTGAAATTTATTCTTCCTTTTCTGTGGTCATGAAAGGCTGCAGGGGTTCTGAAGTTCAAAATTGAGGTTAATAACATCTATTTTAAGTTGCTCTCTGACCCCTAATTCTTTCCCAAAAAAATTATATACTGAGGAACAGTTTAGTATTAACAGAGTTTGAAATCTAATTGCAACCTTTCTTTGATTTATAAATTTGTCATTCCTCTTTGTCTCTTACCTTCTGGAGCTCAATCAGGCAGACGTATTATCTGTCCTTCATGCTGAAACAGAGCGGAAAGACCTCAACCAAAGGGACCAGATAAGCAGCTCTTCACCTCTATAGCTCAGTTATTGGAACTTTGGTCTTGGAGGCTGTAAGGGAAGGAAATGGAGGAGTGTTCAAGGACAGACTTGTTGCATAAAGGAGGGGAAATGAGCACAATCTTCTTTTCTAATTGTATTTGACAGAAACAACTATGCCCTTATAAAAGGACATGCTGCATTCCCAAGTAGAAGGAACTGCTTCTGTGAAGCCTGGAGATTGTTGGGATTTAAGCACATTGCTGTCCATAGAATTTCCTACTCTCTGCCTTAACAGCTGCCTCACTAGCATGCTAGCTTCTGTGGATCACATTCTTAGTTGCCAAATTCTTCCCATACATTGTGGACGAGGTGTTAAAGAAGGGCACTAAAGCCTGAGCAGTAGTTTTCACTGTGTGCCAACGTGCCAAATTCTCCTTGTGTTTCTGCCCATCTGGTATTACTCTCACATAGTTCTGTGGTGTTCTAGCTCTCAATTTAAAACTCCTCAATGTATGGGAATAAGGATTACCCGTGTTAGAAATATGGATAAAGTTCTGATAACCAGTCCTGTACTTCCACCTGTGGTTAAATACAACTCTTATTTTTGCCTCTATGATGTCAGTATTTGAGATGGTTTTCCATTCAGATATGGAAGCCTTAAAGTAGTACACCCCAGACGGAACGGTCTACATTTTTTCATGAAATAGCCCTATATTTCTTTATCCTGCTTCATGGAATTTTTAGCTTATAGATAGAAATTTGGTTTTTGTGGGAAGATGGACACAGCAGATGTCTTATTTCAATTTCTATGCAGAGTAGCTTGTGTTAATGGGCATTTGGTTAGAAAATGTGTACTTCTTGATGATGGCAGCGAACTTCTTAAGCTGATTTGTGTGAAGAGCAGTGTAGTTCTAATTAAAAGGCAATCTTATGATCTTTTGTTATACACTACTTCTTGATATGCAATGAGGATGAACTTTTTTTGGAGTTCACAAAGCTGTTTCTTTACTACCCTCTGCTGGACATAAGGGAGAAGTCCAAGGGAAAATATTTGTGTTTCAGTAATGAAAGGAAATGATAAATTTAGAATCTTTTTCTTTTTGTATGATGGCACTCTTATGAAGCATTATATCTAATAGACTATATTATAAAGACCGGAAGGTCAAGAAAGTCCACCACTCCCCCACCTTTCTTTTTTTTTTTTTTTTTTTTTTATTTTTTTTTTTTTTTTTTTTTTTTAAATATTAGTCTGGTTTTATCCTTCAATCATTATTCTGAACATGGTCTGAAAGAGGAGATTTCTAGTTTCTGGAATTAGAAGTGAAGAGGAAGAATAACGTCAAGTTTCTGTGGACTCTTCAGTTGAAAGGTAGCTATTCGTACAGTGTCTAACCTGCTAGCTTTCCAGTTTGTGGTGATACCGATGTGGTGTACCATTGCATGGACATGGAGTCCTGAAGTGGAACACATACTGTACCAGAAAAATTTAGATTGGGAACCTTGTTATCATTCTGCCTCTTTAGCCTAAGATTCAGTAGTCAAACAAATTCTTGATGTATTTGTATTGAACTCATCAAGATACTGTTTATGATAATCAGTTTCCTGTAACCAGTGTCTTTTATTTTAGCCTTTAGCTCCATTGCTCTGGAAAGATGATTTCTTGGGAAATATAGAGCAATTTGTATATAAAAATAGTGTTTCTTGTGATGTGTCTAGCAGCCAAAAAGCTGGGTGGGAAAGCAGTTCGATAAACAGTGGAGGAAAGGGGAATGTGGATTTTACCATGAGAAACAGAATTATTAGTTCATGAATTTCAAACTCTGTGTCTTGTTCACAGAAATGTAGTGATTTTCTATTGTTTGTTTTATGTGTTTGAGGCTGCCAACTCTTGAGGCTGCTCCAAGCTGGAGCTCAAGGTCTCTCAAAGTTTTTAAGCCTTTCTCATGAGGCTTGAAAAATGTCCCCATAACTTGGTCCATTTTATTTCTGAGACTGAGTATGTTGCCGTATTTCTGAGACTTTGAGTTACCATTTAAAGACCATTCCCGTAGCTTTCACGTTATCTTTCCTGCTCCCTTGCCTGTAAGTATGTTGACCTTTTCATGTCCTGCTAAATGTATCATCTTGTATTAGCTTGGTAATGCTGCTATGATGGGGAGATGACTCTAAAGAAAGACTTGAGTCATGGTCCATCTCTGTGTTTGCAGAAGGTATATGTACATGCAATAGTTTAAGGCTGTGGGTGTATTAACTTTCTTATTGTATCTAAGTCAGTGAAACATGAAATTTAGGTCCCAGCTAAAACCAAAACACGCCCCCCTCCAAACCCGCAGACCTGCTTTTTTTTCTCCTTGTTGTTATTAATTTTACCATGAACTGCAGTGTTAGATAAATTATAGTTCTCATAAGAAAGACTTGAAAAAGCTCCAAGTAGTGTGAGAGAGGACACATTCCTCAGCCAGTTAATAGTGCTACTGGTTAAACTTTAAACTACTTTTTGTCTTCTATGACTACACACTTCTTGATGACTTACCCGTACTTAATCCTCTGCTTTCTAGTGTCTCCACAATGCACAACTGGCATCTAGAATTCTGGCTGCTGTGACTGTCTTGTACATCCTCTGAGCACTGCAGTTTTCGTAATGGTATCTCTGTGGTGGCTCCGAAGTTCATGTTTCTCCAGTGACAGGCTCACTGACATAATGGACTTTCTTTCTGAGAGGAGTTTCCTTTTTATCATTTCCTATGTCATTGTATTATTCAAGTCCAGTTTGAAGGCTGTTCATTCTTACCTCACTATCAGACCGAAGTTGTTTGAATACTGTCTTATGTAGCCCTCACCAGGAGTTAGTAACAAGTCACATGTTAATCTTGTCTGCATGCATGTATAAAGTAACAGTGTCAGTTCATGTACTGTTATGGAGTTTACCAGCTACTGAGCATGAGAACCAAAAGGGACATCTTTTTTCCCTCAAGGTACTGTAGAAGGGGAGAGCAGTTCACATGGGTTTTCCAACTGCAACTGAGTTGCAGATTGGAATGAACTTGGATTTATCGAAAGGCAACCAAACTATATCAGTTTAGCAGTCTTAGTTGTTTTTACGTTTTTTTTAACCTAAAGCCAAACGTATGGCTTATCTTATAGCCCCCATGCCAGTGCAGTTATTTATCCGGTGTTGTGCAGGTCAAGTATGGCTCCTCTGTCAATGAGACATGTGACTCTAGACTTCATATACAGGAAATGTTTATAGTGAGGGCTGACCGCACTCTGTCAGGCTGAAACAACATTTACTTCAGTGGTTAAGAATTGTTCGTAGTTAAGTAACTTCATAGTTATTAAAAGGTTGTTTATTATCCGGACAGGAGATGGCTCCACCTTCCCATGATCAAGAGGCATCAGCATTTCTAATACTAGGTGGAAGTGGTCAGCACATCTCCCAAAGATGTGTTTAGACATGACCTCCTGATTTGAGTTATGAGTCATAGGGAAATGCTTTTAAGTAGCAAGAAGTAAAATCTTAATCTGAATATGGAAGCACACAAACAGAGTGGGTGGATAATGATCCAGATATGAGGTACATGTGTGTCCTCTTCATTTAAAACTTTATCTTGGCTGAGCATTTCACATAGGGATTGGACCTCAGCCATGGGGAAGTGTAAGTATCCTGACAACTTGTTAGTAAAATGAAGCTGAAAAATCTTGCAGAAGTGATCTAAACAGAAGTAGATAATTACTTCTGTTGCTGTATCTAACCTTAGTAACTGTTTTAAATGTACTTTTCTCTTTTTCCTATTGTTTTCTTTGCTACTTATCTGATAAAGGGTATTTTCATGTAAATGCAAATGCCACATTTTCGTGGCTGTGGCATTGCACAGTTGTAGGATACTGAATTACTCTTTCAGCACAGAGTGCCCCAGTATTCACAAGTATTGCAGTACTTAGAGCAAGTGTGGGGGGCTGAGAAAAGTGGAAGCCACAAAGGCCAGTTTGGAAAATGGTATTGCAAACTGTTAGCATGCAGAAAATGTCTCCTAGAAACCACATTAGCACTGACATGCAATAGGACACTGGAAAAAGTGACTGAACCTTAAGGGATTAGAGTAAACACATAGCATGGTTGTCCACAAGTTCTAAGGCTGGTATTGAAGTTTTCTTAGTAATTTTTATTTGCTGTTTCTCAAAAGTCACAATTCTGTCTGTGCTATTGTGGAAACAGATCCCAGATATCTTTGTTCTTTAAATTAAGACTGAAATTCACTCAGTTTTAATATCTAAGGAAACTTCAGAGATTCTATGAGTTTGTGTATGGTATCTTACTTAAGATGTCTGCCTTCATACAGCCCATTAGCTGCACACGGAAGTGACGAGTGACTGAATCTTGTTGAATAACCAATGTTTTCGATGTTGGATAAGCAAACACTTTGTAAGTACTGGAGAATCCACTTTTTGAGATCGATCTCTGTGACTTGGACCTGACAAGAAGCTTTCCAAGCTAAACCAGAAAGTATTCCCATTTGACTTGCAGTTGAGAGACTGTGGTCTGGATGTCTGTGGCCTGCAACCTTTCTCTATAACTTGTTTTCACACAGATTCTCCTTTCTAGACAGGCATTGTGTAAAGTTTTCAGACACATCAGAAAGGATACTGATTTTCACCTTTTGTGTGATTCAAAGAGGTTTGCCTGGCTAACATGATTCTGATATCAGTGTCTTTCTGTTTGTCAGACAGGAATACAGAACTCCTCTCCTCATCCTATTTCTCTTTTTGGAATCGTTAGTATAGTGTTACAGGTTAGACTCATCCCTGACATTTTTCTTTCCCTCAGAGTGTGTAATGGATCATTCTCACTGTGAAGGGAAGTGTGTATAAGTATCAGTAGAACCTATTTGAACCTTTACTAGCAAAATAGACACGATTTTCTATATAGGTTTTTTTTGCAGCTGTGTTCTTCCCAAACAAAACTTCAGACTCGGCTTGGAATCCAGGTGCAACTTCTATGGCTGATGTGCACTTAGATAAACAGCGATTCCAAGGTTCTTCTCCTTAGAGCAATCTAAGCAAATCTGAATTTCTTTATGTTTAATAACTCTGTATTAGCAAGAGTGTGCTAATGGTTGGTTAGATATCTCTCACGAAGTTTTTGTTTTCCCACTGATTTCCCCCTGATTTGCTGGCACCTGGCTGTGTTTAAATTTGCTAGATATATGGTGAACCATAAGCTGCAGCGATCAAATCGTAGAACCCAGGAAAAAGAATATTCATTGCTCCATCAGACACAGACAGCATCTTATATGACTTCCTCAATTTACATACATAATTCTTCTGCAAGCTCTTTAAGCATCTGAATCTCTTCTGGGTAAGACAGCTGCTTATACTGGTAAGATAAGATTAAGGTTTACCTGAGCAATCTTCTGAGACTTTTGAGGAGAACATAGTTCACTCTTCATCTTTGGCTTCTAGCAATACAAGAAATTAGTGGCAGTTCCTGTCAGGTCTCTGCCAGTGGCTTGTCTTGAATGAAAATACATTTTATTTCTCTCCCTAGGTCTTTGTTTTCTGAAGGTCCAGTGAACTAATTTAAATAAGGTTTTCAAAATCAAAATTGTAACAAACTACTGGCATGTGGCAAAGCTTCAAAGAATCAAACTGTAGAGGAAGATGAGCTGTAAAAGCAAGAATAGAGCGTTGAGATTCTTAACCTCGTGAAGAAACCCCAGTTTTGAACAAGTCAATTTTCCTATGCCTTTATATGGGGATAAGATGATACTTATCTGTCAAACAGATATTTTGATTTCTAGTTTCTAATTTAATTTCCCTGTATGTACTGTCTTGAATCTTTTGAATACTTTCCATTGGAAACCTTTCAGGTACATCTAGCTCTTCTTTGGTCGGTGCCTAGGGTTCATACCTTTTTTACAGTAAGCTAGACACCGTGTCCTGCTTGCAATTAGGAGCCTGTTTCTCACATTCTGGAGATCATCAGGAATCTATGTAGCTGAAACACTAGTTTTCCCAGTGCTTCTCTTTAGCATAGGCATGCTAATTCTACAAGTTAATTCTTCAGTGACTTGTGACAACTCAAGCAAATGGACCATCTGCAAATATGTCTATTTTTAAATGGAATTGCTCTTACTTCAGACAGCAAAAGAATTGTATGTTGGCACTTCGTACAGGTATCTGCTTGCTCCTGCCTCTCTTCTCTCATTGTCCCAGGATTTTTTTAGGACTGAAGTTTCTATATTTCTGGGAGTTTGTGTTTCCTTTGGACCATGTCTCTTGTCCTTGCAGTTAGTGTCCATCATGTTGGCTCAAGGAGATAGACTACTTTTAAAGAACTACATCAAGAATTGATACCTATATGCTCTGTTTGGTAGAATGTGTTGCTCCAGTTTTTCATTCTTGCAGATGCCCTCACTCAAGCTGTTACTTATTCTTTCTGGTTTTATTTTTCTTCTTGGGACTGATGAAATCTAACAGTTTTAGGGGGCTCCATTTGAGAGGATAAGTTAACCATTTTGGTAATGTCTTGCGTCTCTTGTTTCAGCTGAAGAGAGGCTGAGATGAAGGCCTAGTTCTACTTTGGACTGGTGCTCAGGAAATAAAATAAGACTTAGAAGTCAAATGCAGTACAGAGCCTGGGAATTAGTAAGTTATGCCTAAGAACTTCACTTGCAGAATCACTTTTTTTTTTTTCTTTTTCCATTTCAGTGTTTGCTATGAGAACAGACACTTGAACAAACCAGCCAAAGACAGAAAAGCACTTTTGCTCTTGAGGGTATGCAGTGAAATATTCTCAGTGAAGTTTCTATTTCTTCATTTTATTTTTAAAAAATTACATTTCCCACTCTAAATATTGTGATAGGTACCTTCTTCGGTTTCCTTTATTCTTCTCCTCAAACTTAAAATAGAAGTATTTTCAAGCTGACTTTCAAAATCTTATTAAAAAACAAATGAAATCCACATCACTAATATTTATTTTTCACTGACTATTTTTACTAGGCTGGCAGTATTCTTGTGTAAAACCATCCTGTTGACAGAAGTTGGCCTGTTGGAGGGTGCTAAGGAGACCTTCCAAACTGAAGCAGGAAGTTTGCTAATTCTCCATTAAGGGCAAAGGGGAGTAGGAGCTGATGTTTGGAAGGAATAGTACTGTTAAGAGTCTAAATCAAGCTATTTTTGAGAATAATTTTAGCAAAATGGAAGTACAGTGGGAGTGTTTGTGCAGTATTTGTAATTTTTTTTTTAATTAAGTATGTTAAGCAGGTAGAACTCCTGAGAAGAGGAAAAATCTAAGCCTTTTGACAGACCTTATTGTGGAGTAGGTTTGGTAGGCTCTGTGCTGTTGCTGCTTTTTTCTTTAGTAGACCTTCCATGGACATCAGTTTCAAAAGTCTTTCCTTTTGTATGTGTGTGTGTGCTTATACAAAGTTTAAATTTATTGCCAAGAGCTTTTATTTTAACATCTGTTAATGTTTCTCTCTCTTCTTTTAAATGTTCAGAATCAAGATGCAGTCTCACATACTTGCTACTTTGTTTTACTTTTCCAAAATCAGTAACTTAATTGTTTTCATGTAACCATAAATGTGCTTATGTTAAATAACTTTTTAATATTAATTCCTTTTTCTTGATCGCCCTAATTTAATTTGAAGCCAAGAGATATTTTTGGATGAATTTTTCTTTTCAATTCAGTTATCAGTCAAAGTGAAAAGATTTTATTGATAGAAAACAGTGTAGTTAAATTTGTATGTGAATTTCCATTATAGCAGATCTTTAGTACTGCTTTTGGTAAAAGTATTTTTCCAGATGAAATTCTGTGTCCAGGCCCTTAACTGGACATCTGTATCTGGTGATTAGTTTTGTGTTTATTGTAACTCGAAAGAAATTTTTTCAGCTTGGATCACTTAAAAAAAGAAAAAAGTTATAGACTACTTTTGAATTTTTTGTAGGCAATCCAAATTTCCAAGTAGATTCTTAGCATAGTCATTTGCATTTTTGTGCTTTTCTAAATGTTGTAAGAATGGGTAGGAAAGTTGCAACAGCTTGATTCAGAGAATCCCATTTTGCTTAAACTATGCATGCATGTATAAGTGTTCTTCTGTGTAATGAGATGTCGTAGCTGACTAAAGTAGTCAGGATATTTGTTAAAAGAGGTGATGAACATCCTGATAATTGCTAGACAAAAACATAACAGAATAGTTACAGGTCAAGGAACACAGCAGTAAAAAAATACTAGGTTAGTGCTTTAAAACATTACAGAGTTTACAGATTCGTGTTG
>NW_009187073.1:7619-48265 GCF_000690835.1 Fulmarus glacialis | reverse complement strand
AGGGCTGCAAAGCAATCTGTTCTGGGCACTTTAATTGGAAATTAGGTGCCAAAGCCAACATATTTGTGAGGAATTCTGTATCTTCTGGTGCTTCATCTGTCTTCTCACTGAAATTGTAGATACTCTATTTATATCCCATTGTATTTTGGGACATGGGTGTGGTTATGTTGCCTCAGGTGACAACGTTGGTGAAAAAGCAAATAGTAAGGGAATAGGTAGAATATTTAACTTGGTTTTTCTGTTTTCTGACTCCAGCTGCAGTTTTCTTGATTGTAAAAAATGCAGCAATAACATAATGCTACATCAATTTCTTTAACTAAATAGAAAATAATAATTTAATATTCTAGATATGTAAAAATTATTTTTATATGTATTTCTTGGTATGAGTTCTCACAGTTCCAAAGTACAAGTAGTTCAGAAACATCAGGTTGGTGTATGGAGTCCTAATATACTGAATGAATAGAATAGTCTGTGTCCTGTTTACCATCTCTCTGGACTTAAATTTCGTCAAAATGTACTTTTAGGCAGCTACAGTGAGAATAAAGAAACTGGAAGAAAACATTGAAGCAGAGAGAGCAGCACATTTGGAATCCAAATTTAATTCAGAGATCATCCAGGTAAACTTTTTGTTAACTATTATGTACAAGTTTACAGTAAAACAGTTGAAGAAGTTGTAAAGATACAATCTTCCAAAAATGTTAAGACTACTTACTTGCTTCAGTGAAAACACTGGATAGTTTTTTTGCAACAAGTGTCAAAATTGTAATAGCAGATACATAAAATGAGACAATAGAAAAACACCTGCTTTTCAGGGAAAATTGAAGTTATTAGAATAAATAATAAAATAAAATGTCACATTTGTAAGTTTGAGAATTCCCACTAGTATTTAAACTGTGAGGGGAAAGGAAATGTTTCACAATAGTTAAAGACTATACTACTGTTTAAATATTCTGCCCTGTATCTTTTGAATGGACACTTAAAGTTATTTGGAGAAACAGTGCATACATCCAACTTCTCTAGGAGAGAGAGTGAGAGCTTAATGCATCCTGAAACTGCAGTTCCAAATATAATTATTCAGAGTACATTTCAGCTTCAAAAAAAGTTATGATATGTGCTGTTACCAGTAAAGATTGATTATATGAAAAAATCTAGTATATATACTTGCATATTAAATCTTTGTATTATTAAACTGTAGTACATGGGGTTTGACCCAGTAAGGCAATTATGGTTTATTTTAAAAAGCAAGCGAGAAAAAGCTGAATCACGATTGCTTAGTAATCTCGTACTAACTAACAAGCCCTTCACACTGGACTTTTGAAAAACTAACCAAAAAAAAAAAAGGAATTTCGGTATCTTTTTTTTTAATTTATTTTCTGAATAACAAAAATAAGTACAGCCATTCTTCAGCCAGTTATTTTCTTATTTTCATGATCTTCTCTATGTACAGGCACTTAAATTTTTTAAAGTGACAATTAAACTAGTAGAAGGGAAAGATTTAGTTTTCTTAATTTCCTCTCTCTACTTCTACAACATAAAAAGGAACTGGGAGGGTAACATTCCTTAAAGTTAGAGACTTATGGGTGAATGACTGGTAAGGTTTTCTTCCTTGTTCATATACATGAACAAGCTTCAAGTGTGCTTTGTGCTCAGTGGAAGTGTAACCTGTACTGTTAATCCCACACTTTCATGAGTCTACTTAAAAAATAGAATTCCCCTGTAAAACTTTAGTAATAACTGAAAAAGGAAAAATCCAGACACCACCAAAGGAGAATAAAAGGTGCTTTTGGTCAACGTATCTATTTGTCTCTGTTTTGAACTGTATATATTAATACATTTTTACATGTGTTCAATATTTCTGTGTGTATACTTCCATATAGAATTAATAGAATATAGTTACCTGTGAAGCAGAACAGAACATAGATCAGCATTAAAGATCATGATAGTTTTTCCTAACTTGCTTTCTTATTAATTGCTTTCTTATCACTTGGTAGTTAAGAATTCGAGACCTTGAAGGAGCTTTGCAGGTGGAAAAAGCCAGCCAAGCAGAGGCTCTTTCGGATTTAGAAATGATCAAGAAAGAGTTCAAAGAGGTAGAAAATGCATATGAGAGAGAAAAACGCAATGCCCAAGAGAACTTGGAAAAACTCAATGTGTAAGTTACGTTTTAAATTAATTGTAAAATGGCAGTAGTTAGCTTGAGTACCACTTATAGTTTACATTCTCTATAGTTTTCAGACACTAGAAAACAACACAATCTGATGCAATTTGCCAAACCAACCCAAGGTTCAGAACCTGGGATTCTATTAATAACAGGTCCGTATCAATAATCGTACATATTATGGGTAGGTAGAGAAAATAACCAATCTGTTATAAATTTTTTACAAAGCAAAAATGTTGAAAATAATAGTTATGATAGGGTCCTGTCTCCAGTAGTGTTTGGGAGAAGTGTAGGAAAACATACGTGGCAGGTTTATAACAGATTTTTTTTCTGTATTCACTTACATTATTATGAAAACATTACTTTTCGCTTCAGGGAGCTAGATGAATCTTTAAGACTTCTGTCTAGAAGTTGTGTATAATTTATAGTGGATAATCTTCATTTTCAGCTTTGAATAATTGTGGAAAGTTTTAACTTGGTAACGAAAAATATAAAAAGGGGTGAAGTGTGTGAGAGTAGACGAAATTACTTGGGATTCTTTTCCTGCTCAGCACAATCTGCTGTGTCTGTGGTAACAGACAGTTTCTGGAAGAGTGGCTTTGTTATATTCCCCAGGCAGATATAGGATGCACAGTACTGAGTCTTCTTCCCTGGCTGGATTGAGTATATATTGGGGTGAGAAAATGACAGGAAGAATGGTGTTGGAAGACAGAGAACTGAGGAGTAGGTGAAATAAAGGATAGTAGTGGGAAAGAAGAGGTTTAAGAAGACTTAAAGTGGGTGGCACACAGTGGGGGTGTGGGAAGAGACTCAAGCTAGTAGAATGGGTTGGAAAAAGACAGAGGTGGCATCTCTTTCAGTTTAGGATTATATGGGTCTGCACATACAGGTATTTATGTTGACTTATTCACACAAGCAATAGTGTAGAACAAAAGAAACTGCTTTTCCCACAAGTAAGGAAGTTTGTGTGCCTGAAAGAGTCTTTCTATATGCATGGTTACAGAGATGTTTTTAATAACACAACTGAAGCCTGTGCTGTATTATAAACACCTTAGAGCTCTTCATTAAAATAAGGCCAAAAGAAGTCTGAATATAAGATTGTGCATTTAGGTAAACCAGAGTCATATTAAAAAATTAAAGCTTTTTTCCTCAAAGAAAAGGAAATAATTTTTATTTTAAAAATTTGTGAAAATGTGTGAAATACATTATGATAGTAGTCTAATGTGATGCTTCAGGAAGACTGCAGTCTTCAGAGCTGGGAAACTGAATAAATATATTTCAAGATTCTCTATGGTCCTAAAATAACATCAGTTAATTAAACTGTAATCTCATCCTGCCTGGTTGTTTTTGCTTTGAGCATGAGTTCTACAGCAGCAACAAGCAACATGCCTACCATAGCATGGCTTTCTGTAATCAGCTGGGGAGCTGTAACCTTCCAAGAATCTCCAGATACCATTTACTCCTTCCTTCTGGAAGTTTCGGGAATTTTTCTCCTGTTGTTTCTGTCCAAGCTCAAAAACTAGCCCTTGAATTGTACAAGCAGCTCATGTTTGTGCTTATATCTGTTATTACGTCCCTTGCATTCTTAGAGGAAACAAGCGTGTCTGACTTGTAGCTTTTGCTTCTGAAGTTCAAGGTAATGAGATTAACGAACCACAGATACTGTGAAATCTAAGGGTGCAGTCAGTCCATCTGGGGAATTAATAGACTTGTAGAAATTATACCTATGACTTTTGAAAGTACTTAGCTTTTGAAATGCTGAACTGCACTGTTTTTTATCTTTATAGCTCTTAAGAAAAAGAATGTGAGTCTGAACACGTGGGTCATGTTCGGCTTTGATGTAGTCACAAATAAAAGGTTAAAATTACAGAAGATTGCTTGTTCTGATTTTATTATTTGATGTGAAATAAACGTGGAGTCATGAATTCTGCATAAATAAATTTTAAAAAGACAATAACATATTTAAGTGTTACACATGCCCAAAAATGTAAACCACACATCATGCAAACATACTAGGTCCTGAAAGGAGTGTTAATGCTTTTACACTGGGAGTCACTTATCAGTAAAACAATTTGATTCTCAGGGTTTCTAGTGTGTTTGGCATTTTAATGCTTTTATTTGTCTATCTTCGGTTGTTCTTTTTAACTTTCATCACACCTGTTCTCTCAGTTACTCCTCTCTATTTTAGGAAATTCTTATTTTCATATTGCTACAAGATGTTTTATCTTAGGTATCTGTGCTCAGTAATAATTTTCAGTACAAGATTCTCTCATTAAGATTCCTTTTGGCCCCACAGAAAGCTCATAAAATATGAGTTCCTCACCTACATTTTTTAGAACAATTTGGTTGTTTGATTTCATCATGCTAGATCCCAGTCCCTCAAAGTGGTATGCATGTGCACTTAAGTTTCCTTAACAGAGTTTGTCAGAACATTTCATTCTGTGAATTATATTAGTTTCTCAGATGACCAAAGACCTTTTATCTCAAGAAGTAGTCTTAAGTGGAGTACTGCGTGCACATGGAACTGAACTGCTGTCCAGTTATTACCATGTGGAGCTGCACTATCACTTTAGGCATTGAACGTGAGCGCTCTTTCACAATTCTGTATTTTTTCTAGACGCTTAGAAGTTGCAGATTACACTCCACTAAGTTAGTGACAGAAATGTGAGTCTTTAAGGCCTGAATTATTCTATTATTAGTATGAATATGTTCTCAGAATCAAGGGATGGTAATAGAGATAAAATGTAAGCTAATTAGAAGCATTTTTGATGGTTTAAACATCTGTTTAGGAATTTTCCAAACCATTAGAACTTTATAAATTTTACCACAAGATCTATTTTTTACATTTTAAATTAGTAATGTTAGTTAAAAATTGTGAAAATCCATAAGTAGTAATTTTCCAACTAAGTCTTTGAGAAACTCTTAAAGATACTTTTCTGTATTAGATTACTCAGACCGGCGTAAGGATAAGGGTTAAATATTGAATTACATTGCTGCATTCAGTAATGTTTTTTTCCTTGTGAGAATCTTTTATCTAGATGTATGAAGCTATTTCTTTGAGAAGCGAAGGTTTTTGTGCTTAGAGTAGTTCTGGTCCATGAAAATTACATTTTGGAAAAATGGGACGAACTCTAAAACAAAAACCTTATTCTAAAAAAAAAACAAAACCAAACCAGACTTGTTTTTTAGGGACTATATTTCTTTGTCTGGAATTGCTGTAGGAAATACCTGAATATATGTATTTGTTGGGACTAAGACTAGGAAATACAGTTCTTACAGTTATGGTACAAGTTGCATTAGGAACTTCAATATTAGCAGAGAAGTAAGTACTTGTGTTACTAAAATGCAACAAGAACCTTAAACAGCCTTCCCCTTTTCCTCTAAACTGGATAATTCTGTTCAACAAGTTCTTTCCCAGGAAAGCAGGTTTGTCCTGTTTTGGGGCAAAAAGAATTTGTGCCTACCTAAAGCACAACTCTGTGTGTTAACTGGATATCAGAATAAACTTTGTCTAATACCCAAACAGTACTTTCCACTACTTGTAATCATCTGTTGATTCAGGCAATTACTCCTAGCAACTTCTGCCAACTGAGTTTCTTGAAAACAAATTATCTTCTGTGATTTCAGAGAATGCAAACTTTTCCATGAAAGTTAACACAGTTAAACAGTTGGTGGTTTTGTTAATAGAGGTTGAAGAAACAGAAACAGCCTATCGTTACAATTTTGTTAGTCCAGACACCCAAATTTCCAGAACTCCATAAAGATAGGTAATAAAGGTCAAGCTTTATCTCAGATGGATATCAATACTCAGTTCCCTTGAGGTAATTACAGGGGGTGGGCATATACTGCCACGTCTGTTTCCTGTTCCTTTTTTTATTCTTTGAAGCATGTAGTATTGGTAACATTGGTGAATATCAGTGATTGCTTTCACCAGATCCCTTCAGAGAGAATAAAAGAGCCTTTGATCTACTTACCTTTGAAGGCTGTGGTCCTTGGACTCCAGACAATATCAGGAGTTTGGCTGTTTCTTTTAAGCCATGATTTGGCTTCCTAACATATTCTTCCTTTTTCTGGAGGAGTCCCACGAGTTTGTCTTTAAGCCTTAGTTTTTGCAAAGTGTTGGAGACTTCATTTGTGGTGCTAGAACACTTGTATGTCTTTTTAGCTGGACTTGATGTAGGATAAATTATACCAAATTTGGAAGCCATACAAAGTGGTGAGAATATATTTTCTCAGAAAAAGATGGTTGTAGTAACTGAAACCAAGCAAACAGGCTTTTCTGGGTTGCATAATTTATTAATTAGCTCTGAACCCAGTAGCACTATGTAAATTGGAAGCAACGTGGGATTTGGGTCTCTGTGTGAATTTACTTTTCTTGAAGAGTGAGAGCATGGTATAGAATAAATTGGAACTACTTCTGCTGTGTTTCTGAAAGCTGTGGGAGTAGAAGCTACTTTAGGGGACTGAAACAGGCAAGTTCTTTCTCTAAGAATAACAAGTAACCATCTACAGCTAAAAGAAAAAAAAATCAGCCAGGCTGAAGCAGCAGCACATAGATATTTGAAGGACTGATAAAGTAGTCCTTCAGCTAAAAAGATACATTGATCTGTAAGAAATAAGTCGAAGTCATGAAATGACAATATTGACTCAAAAGTTTTAAAGTTGGCAGAACTTTGAGCCCTTTGCATTACTTTCAATTCTAGTGAGACAGAAGTGATAGGAGACAAAGAAATGAGAGACACCTGGATGTTCCCACTGCTAAGAGTTACATCAAAGGATAGTTCAGGTTGAAAGGGGTTGCAGGAGATCTATAGTCCAACATTCTGCTGAAACCAGGAAGCTATGAGATCAGGTTGCTCAGGGCTTCATCCAGTTAGGTCTTGAAAACCTCCAAGAATGGAAATGGCACAACTTCTCTGGGAACCTGTTCCGCTGTTTGACTGTCATGAAGGTGGAAAAAATTTCTCCTTGTCTGAACCTTTTTGAATTTGATTTGTGACTATTGTCTCTTGTCCTCTAGCCATACATTGCTATGAAGTGACTGGCTGCATCTTCTTGATAACCTCCTTTTAGATATTGGGGCCCCTGTTCTATACCCTGAAGTTATCACTTCTCCAGCCTGAACATACCAAGTTCCCTCAGTTCTTACATGTACTTCAGCACCCGACCATGTTGGTGACCCTCCCCTGAGCTCACTCCAACTTTTTTCCTGTGTTACAGGGGAGATGTGTGCTTACAAGTGGTCATTATCCTGGATGTGTTGTAATGAGTGCCAAATAAAAGGTGATTAATCACTTCCCTTGATCTTCTGGCTATGCTACTGCTAATACAGCCCAGGATGCTGTTAGCTATCTCTACTTGTATGCCATAGTGCTGATTTGTGGCTAGCTTGCTGTCTACCAAGATTACCAGGTCCTTTTTGAGCGTAGCTGCTCCGCAGCCAGTTACCGACCATATCGCTTCAGGAGGCTTTTGCTTTCTGAATTCAGATCTTTGCACGTGTCATTGTTGAATCTCAGAAGGTTCATGCTGGCCTGTTCCTCCTCCCTGTCTAGGTTCTAGGGAATGGCAGCCCTTCTCTTGAGTGTATCCATTGCGTTGTGTTATGACCTACCCCCACCCAGTTCACTGTTATCTGCAAACTTAGTGAGACTGCACTCTGGGCCTAATCCAGGTGATGGATAAAGATGTTAAACAGATTCTAATACAGACTCCTACAGTATTCCACTTGTTCCCAGCCACTACCATCTGAGCTTTACCATCAAACCATTTTTATCAGTGTTGTAGTTCACATATCTAGACTGAAATCCTAACTTGGGTATAAAAATACTGTGTGAGACAGTGCCAAAAGCCTTGCTAAAGTTGAGTTGTATTTAATCTACTTGCTCTCCTTTTGTCCACAGATCTGGTCATTTTATCATGGAATGTTACTGGGTTGGCCAGACATGATTTAGTCTTGGTAAATCCTCACTGACTGTTCTCCGTCACCTTTTTCTCTTTCATGAACCCAGAACTCTGTTCCAAGAGGACTTGCTTCATGACCTTCCTGGGACTGAAATGAAGCTAACTGGTCTATAGTTCCTTGGCTTGTCCTTTTGCCCTTTTCTGAGTATAGGTGTGACATTTGCTTTTCTCCACTTGCCAGTGACCTCCCCAGTCTCTGTGACCTTTCAAAGATGATAATGAGCAGCCTTGCTGTGACATTGGCCAGCTTTGTCAGAACCTTTGAGTGTAGGTGAGCTGGGCTCTTCAATTTCTATGGGTTGAATTCTTACAAGTAATCCCAGACTCAAGCCTCACCTGCTGCTAGTAACTGTTGTCCTCTTTGAGCCCTTTTACTGATAATAGAGGCTTGGGAGACCTTGTCAGGGAAGACTGAGGCAAAAAAGGCATTGAGTGTGGTGACCTTTTCTGTGTCCACTGTTGATAAATTACCTGGTCTGTGTAGAAGCAGGTCCATGTTTTCTTTTCTACCTTAATGTAGTGGTAAAATCTCTTGTTGTCTCTGTCATCCTTTGCAAACATCAATTCTAGGTGAGCTTTTGGCTTTCCTGACACCATGCCTACATACTCAGGCAATCTTTCTAAATTCTTCCTTGCATTCCAGTCCCTGCTTCTGTCTTCTGTATGCTGTTGTTTGGCCTTGTAGCTTTCTCATGAGTTGCCTGTTTAGCCATGCCAGGCTCTTTATATATCTCTTTTCCTGAGTACCACGAGGACTGAAATAGTACAAGAACTGTTTGAAATTTTGGGAACAGTCTGCTGGTGGAAAAATTTGAAGTCACGCCATTCTGAGTAGAATATAGTTAGGTATGTGGAAACTTTAGGAGCAAGCTTCATACTTGAAGTCAGGGTTGATTATACGAGATGTGACATGGTCTTTCTGAAGAGAGCTATTGTGTTAACTAAAATATGATGAGTTCTGTTTATTATATGTAATTTGGAAGCCATATCCAAATGACCAAATGAATTATAACTGGAAGCCTAAAACAAGCAGTGGTAACTGAAAAGAATATAACTACTTCTTGAAAAGCCTTTCTTAGAAGGAATATATAACTTTCTTCAGTTAAAAAAAAAAAAGCTACTTCAGAAGCCATATGATGTGCCAATATGATATGTGTCATATCCACTGATTATCTTTAAAAGTATGTAGTATACTTGACAAAAGTATTTTTGATAAAAATGCTGTAATGATGAAATTTTCCAGATTAGAAAGAGAGTGTTTCTGCACAAACAAGCAAATGAATGAGAAGATTGAGGAAAAGAAGAAGATAATTAAAGACCTCTCCGAGAGACTAGAGAATAACGAAAAAACCTGCAGAGAATTACAGGAGGAACTTGCAACGGTAAGACAAAAGGCCTGTGGCACTCATTGTCTAGGGTTTTTTAAACATACTGTGAACATAATCTGCATTTGCGGTGCTGAGCTGTGGAATAACGGCATTGTGTTACTCTGATTTTACTTATATTACTTTGTTTTGTAAAACATGAGTAAATATAGCTAATACACTGGAGAAGCTAATTCAAAAATGAATTTTAAGTGATACACCATGTATTTAACTGAAGAGTTATTTACAGAAAATAATTATTTTAGAAGTGTGGCTGCGAGTAAAGAGTAACTTGTGTTTGCATTCCTAACGAAGAAGGCAGTTTCTAGATATGGATTATGATTCCTTGTTGTTGTGGTTTAACCTGGAAGGCAGCCAAACACCACACAGCCACTCGCTCACTCCCCCTGCTCTCGGGGAGACAATTGGGGGGAAACAAAAAAAAATTTGTGGATTGAGATAAAGACAGTTTAATAGAACAGGAAGGGAAGGGAAAATGATAATAACAATAACAACAATAATGATAGAATATACAAAATGAGTGATGCACAATGCAATTGCTTACCACCTGCCGAGCAATGCCCAAACAGCGATTGCTACTTCCTGGACCACACCTCTTATTTATATACTGAGCATGATGTCATATGGCATGGAATATCCTATTGACCAGTTGGGTCAGCTGTCCTGGCTATGCTCCCTCCCAGCTTCTTGTGCACCTGGCAGAGCACGGGAAGCTGAAAAGTCCTTGAGTAGTGTAAACACTACTTAGCATCTAAACTAAAAACATCAGTGTGTTATCAACATTCTTCTCATATTAAATCCAAAACACAGCACTAGGAAGAAATTTAACTCTATCCCAGCCAAAACCAGGAGACTTGTGGAGAATGTTCCATCTTTCTACCCAAGCTTTTTTCTCCAAGCGTTATTAGCTACCATTGTAAGCTTGTTTATTTCTATTTCACACAACATTTTGTTTTTAGTGCAAACATTTGACTGTAAAAATTGCTTGAAGATTGCTTGTTTGAAGGTGACAAAGCAGAGGGAATTTTGTTTTGTTTTGTTTTGGTGTGCATTTGGCATGTTGGATGTGTTTTACTGGATTATTTTCTGAAATCTTTCTCCTTTATATGACCAACTGGGACCTTCCCACTGGCTCTACCCACCTCAACTTTGAATAACAATTTTGCCATCCTGTTGCATAGCAGCAGGGACAAAGCAAAGATCTTAGGATATCTAGGAAACCTGCTCTCCTTCCATTGTGTAGTAGCATTTGCAGTATTTCTATATTTAGCCAATGTAAACGTTTTTTGATACTGCTTTGCAAATTTCTCCTCTTTCTCTCCCTTGGAGCTGTGCATATGGAAGGTAAATGTGGTCTGTTCCCTGCTGCTGACAGGCAGTGACTAGGAGCAGAGACCCGCATCAGAGGATCTTCAGACTTGTTGGTGTCTTCTGTTCAGTTGATGGAGTTATTCCATACATTGTCTTAGTGTTACCCACTTCCCAGACAGATAAATTGAAGAAAAATCAAATCTAAACCCCCTCTTCCTTCTGACAGAATCACAGCTTCTTCCATGCAAGCATTAATGTATTTATTAAAAGGCATTTGCTGGCCTAGTTAACCTGAAGAAGTAATCTTATCAGGCACAAAAGGAATAAGAAGAGACAAAAGCAACTGTCTCCCCTAACTACAGTCAGTAATGATTGCTATTTATGAATATAAAATACAATTCAAAGCTGAAAAATTTATCCTAAGAACCTTGAGTGCTTGCTAGCTATCGCTGTGATGTGAATTTTCTTTTTCATTTTGTGTTCCTTAGTAAAATATATGTTATAGCTGCCAAGAATTTAGGGCAAAATTCTATTCATGATCAAGGTTTCTGGTAATGGCAACAGTATTAAATGGTGTACTCAAAATGAACATTACATTACTGAAAGGTAAAAAGCAGAATGGATTGTCTCAGTTAAAAGAACTGTCTTATTCATAGAGCTGGTTGTTTTAATTGTTTTACTGGAACGATTTCAAACCACAAGACTGTCTTGAACAGGTAATAAAAATACTCATTTTCTGAGCAGTTGTATTAGTGGTCCCCTATGGGATTAGATTTTTATCACCTTGGATGGCTTCGTATTTTTCCTGAAGACTTTTGTATTTGTTTGGGAAGGAGGAGTGCCTGTGTGTGGTCTGGTTTACTCAGTTTGGACAGCTTTTTGTTATTTTTCTTCCCAAAATGAAAAAGCAGAAGACTCTAGCAGAAACTAAGTATAGATAACATTTCAGATACTGTTATTAGGCTTCCCTATACCCATACTAAAATTGTGTGAAAATGGCAGTGTGTTCTCTTCCCTTCACTTCCCCCTCCTGCTTTCTTGATCTATTCATTACTTTCTTATATTTTATACTGTTGTTAGACATCCTGAATGTGTCTTTTCCACTCCAGCCTGATAATCTTATATTGGTTTCTCACTGTACTGCTATAATGCAAGTTAATGTTTTTGTTTGTAAAATATTTGGGAAATATAACCAAACCAGTGAAGGCTCTTTGTTTTTGGAAAAGCAGACTTATGCAGGGGCGAAATGCATTCTCTGGAAACTTTATATGAAAAAGAACTTTTTTTTTTATGGCTCAGTTGAATGTATAGTAAAGTAGTTATGCTGCTTTTAATTTTAAATATCAGCATGTGGCAGAAGTTTGCCAGAAATTTGCATGGATCAAATGTGATAGGATCTGTTGGTATCAAACAAAACTGCTTATGAATGTTCAGCATGAGCAGGCTCTGAAGATTTCCATTATGTTTTTCTGAGGAAATTGGTCTCAAGCTTGTCATTATTTCCAGCTAGGGTTTTTAGAAATTTTTAGCTTGAAGAATAGGAATTTGGAAGAACGGCCATTGTGATTCAGAACTTGTTTTAAATTGAAACAGCCCCAGCTGTATTCCTGCCCCATGGAAAGAATAAGAGGTATCTTTAATAGTTTTAAAAGTTACTCAGGATATTTACATTTCTGGCACTTAGTAGTGGATGATCTTTAATTCTTAGTACCGGACAAGCGGGAGACGTTGAACCTTTTATTTTATGGGAAATATATATTGAAATTTGGGGAACTTGCCAATTCACCAGAATGCATATTAGGAAACTGAAGTCATTAAAAATAGTGTATTTTAGTATCAATTCCTTTAATTTGGAAGAACTGTGTATTCATTTCCTCCCCTTTGTATAGATACTATCAAGAGTAGCATAATTAGTGTATAAGTAGTGTAATAGATTACACCCAGAGCATGTCTTTTTCCGTGTGGCATATAAATCTTTCTCTTATAGGCACGCGTGCAGTCATGCGCAGTATACATCTTGGCTGTCTGTAATAGCCTTGTAGGTTATTGTAAGCTGAAAGTCAGAACAGAAGTGTTTGAGAATCTAGTTCCTAGACATAGGCATTAACCGTTGTTCTTTAACAGAAGTGTCTTAAGTATTGACTGAACAGACAATGAAACACCCTGAAGATTATGATTCTGCTCTACAAACTCGATGAAGTAGAATCTGGTACTGAATGGCAAAGGTGTAAGTCTCATCTAGACGATTCATTGTGAACAGAGCTTTTTCTTTCAATTTAAAAAAACTGAGACACAGTCTTCATTAATTTTGTGCTAATGATTGTTAAATGTTATGTTACCTTGATTCTTGTTTTGCTTGCCTTAACTCAGGGGTGGTGTGTTTCTACCCTGATGCTACTTCTGTTATTGTCCTAATTTAAGACCGATCAGTCTGAAGCATACGCTTAAATGATCTTCTACAAAGAAACCAATTTTGTAATTTATTCTGGAAGTGGAGAGCTCACTCAAGCTGTGATGTCTCAGTGTTTGAAGACAGGCATCTAAAAAATGCTTTTAAAGTTGCCAGTTTTTGAAAAATTTTCTCGAACTAAAAAAAAACAAACCCAAAAACCCAAAGAGATACTTCATAACATTGTCTCCCACCAAAAGTTTGTTACAAATCTCTCTTTAGGGGACTAGAATTGTTCCATGTAAAACTTGAGCTTTTTGATTAATTTTATTTCAGGTGATTAAAACTGAGACACTAAATTTCTTGAGAAATTGTATTTAATTTACACATGGCTAGACACTCTTTAAAGACCCCTCCATAGGGGAGGGGTCTTTGGAAAATGCTAGCTAATATAAGAAAATAAAGAAACCCTATTAAGTATTCGATAGTTAGATAACTTGAGCAAAAATAAGTAGTAGCCTAAGGAGGGAGATTGTCAGTGAGGGTTTTGTTTTGTTTTTTATACTGCAATTTATGCTTGGTTGTTTAAAATTTGTGCCCCTGTTCTGCCATACAGAACATCACCCAAGTAAACCCATTTTTTGTTAACTGTGGAGCAGTCATTTGGAGCCTATTTCTATAAATGCTTTGATTTAGTTCCTCCAAGGGCATGCCTGCTAAACATTCTTTTGTAAAGAATTTACCCAAATGCTTTTCAAGGACTATCTGAATATACTGCTTTTTGGTGGCTGTGTAGATAGTTCTGGCTGTGGCACTTGCTCTGCCATCACCAGGTGGGATTTGTACTGCGGACCGAGTGGGTGAATTTGTCCATGTGCAAGAAAGCGACACAGGAAAATCCCTGTAACTACAAACAAAGTGGAGAGAATTCCTCTTGGAATAATGGGAGTTCGTTGCAGCACTGGACCCCAGTTCCCTGCATAATACTACTGGGGTTTTGATAAGTTAAGTTTGAAAAGGCCTCAAACTCCTGCCTACATGTTTATTTTTTAAACGTTATTGAACCTGAGATACAGATGCATATTTGCAGCATCAGGTGGGCTATTCTGGAAGTGAGTGTAGAGTTTGCATTTATTTTATTCAACAATGGCTTTTTGAAAATGCTGAAAAATCAATGGGACTTCATTTCTGTCCTGGAACAGGTGATGGAATGATACCAAAATCGAATACTGGTAGTTAAGGAAAATATCTCTGCAACTAAGGTACTAGGGTATTGCCAAGATAAATGCAAATACCCTACTTCTGGAAGATTAGCATAATTCTGACAGTGGGTGGAATAATTTTTATAAGTAGTAGGTTTTCCTAATAATTCTGGTTATCCTTACAGGTAAGGATACAAAGCATTTGGAAAAAAGATTTTCTCCCAGTTGGAGGCTACAGTTACACGTAATGAAAAATACTTGGCTTCTATTTAATTTCTTTAAAATTGCGGTTGTGTTTTAAAATTGATGGTTAAGTAAATATGTTGCCAAACACATTTTTCTACCAAAAATTCTTTTGTCCTCAAGGGATGTTTTGTGATAATAGGAGCCTTCTTAAGGATATGAAGTTTGACTTGGGGAAGCATTGTATATGCCACAATTCAACATATATTTTGGGTTCAAAAAGTATGGCTTTGCTCTCATATTGATTGGTTTCTAGCCTCCTGAGTATTTTGTGAGGGAGGGAATTGTGTTTGGAGGGCATAGGAAATACTCCTAGTATATTTTGAGAATTTTAAATTCTCAAGTGTTCGTGCAGACTTCACAAGAAGACTTTATCACTGGTTTCAGGGACCTGGGATTCCTGAGGGCAGGTTCTACCAGTAAAGACTGAGGTTAAAAGGCATTGAGAAGGTCTTTTCTGCATCCTAGTCACCAGATCCTCTGCCCCATTCAGCAGCGGGCCCACATTTTGGCTAGTCTTCCTTTTGCTGGTGATGTACTCCACGAAGCCTTTCCTGTTGCCCTTCACGTCCCTTGCCAGATACAACTTTATGTGGATTTTGGCTTTCCTAAGCATATCCCTCGATGCTTGGACAGCATCTCTATATTTCTTCCAGGTCAGCTATGCCTGCCTCCCCTTCCTTTATGTTTCCTATTAATATTTGAATTTAGTCAGGAGCTCCTTGTGCATCCACACAGGCCTCCTGCTGCCTTTGATTTTCAAGGTCGTTTTCAAGGATCACCTCCAAGGTGAAGAATGGTCCATCCCAATGTGCAGGAGTCAAGCAAAGTCAGCAGAAGGCTTACTTTACAAGTGTTCTTTCACCTTTTTCTACTAACATGGTCTGGGAAGCAAATTCTCTTTAAGTAAAAGATTTAGGACTTTGTCACCTGATTTCCCTTTTGAAGTAGTCTAGGGAACACTCTCAACAGTATCCAGTAGTTCTACAGGAATGGCATCCCCTAACACAAATATGATGATGGGTAGAGTTGCTGAGAGGGAAGTAATCTCATCTCCTGGAATAGTTGGATGTGGCAGAAGATGTCTTTCAGCAGCTGCAATTAATTATGTTTGACTTCTATACTTGTGGACTCCATTTTCCTTTTCAAAGTAAAGAGTTGTGTATACTTGCTGTGTTTGTTCAGACTGAAGAAAAGAAAACTAAGGGAGTTATAGCTACTGCTGTGACCTATCAAATGGGTGCTTATGGAGAAGACGGAGCTACACTCTCTTTCGAACTGTGCAGTGAAAGGATGAGAGAAAACAGAAGCTTTAGAGAGGGAAATTCTAATTACCTGTAAGGGGAAAAAAAAACTTCACAGTGAGGATTGTGAGATATTGGAGCAGGTTGCCCGGAGGGATTATTGAAACTCCATCCTTGAGGATACTCAAAACTTGACTGGAGAAGGCTCTGAGCAACCTAACCTGACATGACTCAAAGCATGGCCGTGCTTTGAGTGGGGAGTGGGACCAGATGATGTCCAGAGATCCTGTCAGCTTAAATTATTCCATGATTTTATGACTCTACACATTCTTATTAGATACCTGCCAGTGAACATAAGAAATTAGATCGATATGTTCAGACACTTTTGGACTTTTAACCTGTGCCTGGATTTCCAGCACTGTAGTTTACAGTATTTTTCTTCAATTTCTGAGAATGGGGACAGTGATTGAAAATGGGAGTTAGAAAGTAAAGATACTAAATACTTTGCAGATGAAGTGTGGAGAAACTGGCTAGTCTAAGGAATTTCCTTTTCATCTTTATTGCTGTTAAAAAGAGACTGAAATTGGCTTAGGGAGTGTAGATGCAGTTAGCAAATAAAGCACAGAGAAGTGGTGAAGGCTGAATAGACTGGAATATACTGACTAAATTGTGGTAAATTAACTAAACCAAATGAAAAAATTGGATGAGGAGATTGAAGAAAAATTCTCACATTTGACTTTTCCATGGGAAAAGGTTTTTCTGGGAAGATTTAGTCTGACTTTGTCTATGCTGGAGTGGTTTATGTAAAAAGAGTATTTATTTTATTGTGATGCTGATCATATTGTTCTATTTTCTTATTTGTAATATGTGAGGTCTTTGCGATGATATGAGTACATGAGAGTAAATTATTTTAATGTGTTTGCATTCCATAAAATATTTTGACTGGAGCTCAGCAATTACAAGCTCTATTTATATAGATAATTTTATAGGGTAAGAATTAAAACTTAGCTATTTTTGAATATATAGAAGTGGTTTGGAAATTCTTTATGAAGTGTAGTACAAACTCTCACACAAGGAAAGGCGTGTAAATGCTGCAGGGGACCCAACATTGAAATACACATATGAATAATATATTAGTTGATATACAGTACATATAATTAAAATTGAAAGAGTAAAGCAAATTTATAAAATATTTAAACTGAATAGTGAAGAACACTGCAGAGAATTAAATGCATTTCTTGTTTTTTCAGCCTGACAGTTATATGCTACCAGTATGTAGCAGTTTTCTTGCAGAGGATGTTTCCCAGACTTGAGAAATTGACTGGATCCTTATACATGCAGTGAAGCATAACTAAAGCAATAGTTTATAGATATGATAGAAAACAGTAGGATTTTTCTCAATACAACAAGGATAACCTTCCATCACCAAGTAGAAATGGAAATTACTCAAATAGGTGTTAGAATTTAGAATAAAAATATATTGAGTAATTAAAAGTAATGAGACATCTTTGAGCATAACCTTTGTCATAAGAAAATCGTGAAGTTATTTAAATCTAGTTTCCTCTTGATTTGGGGGGAGGGGTTGTTGGCCTTTTTTGTTTTGTTTTGTTTTGTTTTGTTTGTTTGGGTTTTGGTTTTTTTTTGTTGTGGGTTTTTTTGGTTTTTGGTTTTTTTTTCCACTAACTGCTGAGATGTATTACTTTTTGTCAGTCTGCTAAAATTGTACATTTCTTTGAGAAGTCAGAACTATGTATGTCCAAGAGGACCTTGGTCTTGTCTGGAATTACAGATTCATGTCTTTGAAAATTGCAAGTTTTAATGTCAGATATAAATTGAAGGAACGATTTGATATAGTCTTTCTATTGTAGTGATTAAAAAATCTGCTGTAATACCTTTCTACCCTCAGAATAAAGGCAGTGTCTTCATTTGAACAATAGGCTGCACTTAGTGAACAGCTTTCTTTAAGAAAATTCAGTGATAGGAGCTGAAGGACTCTGCTGCTTTATATTCCATGCATAAGGAGGAATTTTTGATATTGAAGAAATCACTATCAAGCATGGAAGATACTAACAATTGAAGTAGGCAGGTTTGCAATGAGAATAGGTGTGGGATTTGACTGAGTGCCAAATCATGAATTTCTAGCCTGTCTGCCAGTAATTTGGTGTCTTTCTGGATGCCCTTGCAGGGTGTAACAATAGATTTCATTGCTTGCATAGATGGGCAGCAGTTAATGAATGTTCATTAAGATATTTTTAAAGGAGAAGATGATCAAGACTAGGTTTTAGTACAACAACATTTTTTCTTTTTCATTTGACTACCTCAAGCCTTTAGTTCTATTTTAAGTGTGTTTCAGGGTTCTGTGTTACTTATTTGTGATGTCATGTTAGGTCTCTTGGCTCAAGAAAAGGAGTAGTAAGAAATATAGCAGGAATTTAAATTTAAAGAGGAACAAAAATACCATTGTGATCTGTATTTCTTCTGTTTACTATTTTAATGGGTTTCTTTTTTTCCCCTCTTGTCTGTATCTCCTGTCAAATAAAGGCCAAGAAACACCAGGTCTTTCTAACAGAGACGTATGAAAACAACATGAGAGAGCTGGAGTTACTCTTGGACAGCTTTGCTATGTCAGGCCAGCGGACAGCAGGTTAGTTGAAGGTATAAAATGACAGATGCATCTGTCAATGTTCCAAAGTCACTACATTGTGGGAATTCTGCAGATGCCTCTTGCATTCCCTCTTCTCAACATGCTTTGATTTGATGACATGATAAGAGCAGTTCTCACAGCAGTCAAATGGCCTTGCTAGCTGAGAAAGGGTGACGGAATGTGGACCTGCTGTTGTCAGCCCAGAGCTTGATTTACAAATGCTGGGGTGTATATGATCGGTCAGAAAAGGGCTCACTTGCTGTGCTCTAAATCCAACTGAGAAAAAAGTCCTTACAGTATACCTGCAAAGGGAACAGATGTTTTGCCTGAACTGAGCCAAATTCTGAGGCAACCTTCAGCAACTTAAAGGTCATATATTCACAAAGGTTGTGTAGGACACATGATATAATACAATACTTTCTACTGTTGATTGTGGACTAGTACTATATTGCATTCCCTTGATCTAATGCAGAACAAATATTTCTCTGTTTTCATTAAAATTAATTTTAAGTCAGTGGTTGTCACTCTGCTACCTAGCTTTATATGTAATTATTATTTCAAACTCAACAAACTGCTGCCTGTTTAAACATTTGAAATAGTGGCTAACACAGACAAGCTGAACTTTAACATCAAAGCTAGTAATTTTTTTAAAAGTGAAAATAGTACACTTTTAAAAATCTTCATTTAAAACTATCTATAAAAGTTTTCTCTATGTGTTTCCTGTTAGCAAATCATATACTAGACACAAAATGCTTCCAACTTACAGTGCAAGTAAACTGGAAGAAGACAGGCAAAATGTTGGTTAAAGAGCAAATGGGTTTATTTTATGTAAATTGTGATGATATGTTTCTGCACTTTTTAGCAACAGTAGACATAAATGGGTCGTGTAACACCTTTAAATGAAGATGCATTTTTTGGTATCTTCACAAAAAGATTTTTTTTGGGGGGCCTGGTACTGTTAGAATTGAATAAAGGAATTCCCTGAGATTTGTATTGTCCTCAAGCCTAGCCTTGAGTCTGTGATGCATTGATTTCCTCACATGGGCTATATGATTTCTGTTTGGGAACTAGTATCAGTTTTATTCTGTAATTACAAATGTAATTCCTGTGGGTGATACCTGTAGGTTTACTGTAGATACGTCAGACTGAAAAGCTCTTCAAAACTCTGTGTTTTCCTCCATCTTGCAAAGTTCCACGTGCCCAGAGGGGCTTCAGCAGTTCGGGGGGGGGCTGGATGCTGCTGCCAAAGTGCAGTTTCCAAAGCAGTAACTGTCTTTTGGGTAGGTTTTCTATTCTCCCTAGTGGTAAACCTTGCAGAGAACAGCTTTGACCTGTTTCTATAATATTAGGGATTCAGTAACAGTAACTTCAGTATTAATTTGCTTTGTTTAAAGTAAACTTTGAAAGATCTTATTTAAAGAGATCTTTTCTTTAAGCTTCAGCATATCTGCAGAGCCTCCGTTGAGGCAGAAAGTCAAACCTAGCTCTGCTGTGGACAGAGCTAATATTAAAATGGACATTGACTAAGACATTTGTTCTACATATTTACTACGCTTCTAAGTGTGAAACGTAAATGTTTAATGCTATTCCCTTACTGGGTTGTACTTACAAATTTGTTATTTAACTATTTCTTTTGATTTTCGAAAAAATGTTTAATGTAGTCATATTTGAAATGGGAATGCCTAGGTGCCAATAAAAGTAAAAATCTTAAATAAATTTTTGTAGTCTAATTAGCAGATGAGGCGCTACATGAGCCACAGGTGGCTGGGCAGGCTTTCTTTCTTGTTTTTGTTTTTAACATTTAACTCAAGTGGTTAAGAGATCTGCTTAAAAATCTGTCAATATCAAAGGTCCAGCCCCTTCATTTAAGTGCTGATTAGGCTGTGATTGTTGGGCTATTCAGAAAAAAGAAGAGAAAACTTTCTGGTTTTAAGATTAAAACCCAAGGTATTTTAAAAAGTTTTTTTTTTCTTTATACATTCCAAAATAATAAGCATAAATCTACGTCTTCTCCTTTTTAAGTGACCTTTATAAATTTTCCACAGCATTGTTGTTCTTACTGGGCAATTAGCATTATTTCAGTTTGTCCCTGTTCAGTTTATCGTATTTTGCAGTTATTTCGCAACAGGGTTTGTGCTCAGGGAAGTTGGTCTTCATTTCAGGAAAAAAAAATTGCGATGGTAGTAATCTCAAAAAAAGGGAACTGAGTAAAGTGCTAGAAGTGTTAGCTGCTTTGAGTTAGTGTCACCATTTAACGCCAGCCACCAGTACTGTTTTGCTCAAATATCTAAAACAGCACCATATGAGCCGCTATGAAGAAAATTAACTCTGTCCCAGCCAGGCCAAGTACCGTTAGTAGGAAGTCTGAAGCAGCACGTTTAAGAGTTTAGTCACTCCTGTCAGACTCACCCCTGTCAGACTCCTGTTGAACCCAAACTCTTAGGTGATGCTGGGCAAATGCTTTAAGTATTGGGGTTTTTTTCCCCTCATTGCTGAAGAAGGGCCTCTCCAGCAAGAGAGGGCCATTTGGATTATGTTGCATGTCTCTTGCATAGCTGTATGAAGGCAGACAACATTTGGCCTGTGTTAAAGCCATAGGCTTGTTTTCAGCTAGTGCAGGAAGGTGGAATCTGGTATTTCTGCTGGCAGACTGGGCTGCCTAGAAAATAGGGTTGCAGCAAAAGCAAGGAATGCCAGCATGGAAAGTTTACTGGCAAAAGTTTGGTTTCGGCAAACATGATGTAAGTCAAGATAGTTCAGAGGCATGTTTCAGCATTGCAAGGTGGGACTTTAGAAATGAAGATACATTACTTAGACAGCTTGATGAAAACTGTGGGATGGAAGACAACCCCTAGGTTGACTTAATTGGTATTATTTTAAGCTGAATGAGAATTAAGAGTTACAGCTTCTCTAGAGCTAGAAGTATGGAATAATAGTACTTTCTTTTTTCTGTGCAACAAGATCACTGCAAAATGTTCCTACAATGGGTAGTAGCAAAAAGTTGCTTGTGTAATTGAGAAGACAAGGACTGGAGCCCTGTGCATCCTTAACTATAGCTGTGGTTAAGTGATAAAAATAATAGTAAGGTGTTACTAGTCTCTTTCTTAAATGTGAAATCTAAACTTCTCACGAAAGGTCAGATTTTATGAATTCCTCTTAGGTTGATTCTAATTGGTTGATGCTATTTGGGACATCTCTAGGACTCAGAAGTTTGGGTAAGGGCACTGGAGTCTCATGAAGATGATGTTGCTTTTCCCTGACACTGTAGACCTTTAGAAACTAAAGGTGTCCACTGGGGTGGCTGATAGGACAGAGCAGAAGTCTGTCACTGGGATGTGCATTCTCTTTAAATTTGCTTGCGTGCTGTAGAGCAGAGCTTGCTCCTGTTACTGAAAGCAATCTTGCAAACCTGCATTGGTTTGACTAGGTGTGACTTTGACAGTGGCTGGCAAGTCAAAATGAAAAGTTAGTGTCCAACCTGAATAGTACTCTATGCTTTCTGTTATTATCAAAGGGTTGGGAGAGAAGAGGCTAATTAATTGAAAAGATTTTCAGGGCGGCTGTTGGCAATGCTTTCCGACTTGTGCATATGTGTAAATTTTCCACTGACTACTATTGGTGCATTATGTACAGCCTACAGGATAAATCTATCATTTTTGTATAATGCTTTGAGTAGAGTATCATGCTTATTAGATAACACTAACCATAGGATTCTTCAAAAAAACCAACCTGCAAGTCTGTAAGTGCACCTCCTCTAGCTGACAAAGTCGTATGGGGAGCCAAAGAAAAGGCTTAGAGTTTAGTGTCTGACTTGACTTTATGAACCATCCTAGGTAAATTGCTTAGTGACACTGACCTTTCAGAGGTGATAAACAGTTGTATCATCATTTAATTCTTCTGGGAGTTATGATTGTTTAGCCTCTCTGGAGTTCAACTGCCACAGATTTTTTCAATTCTTTTGCAAAATAAGGGTGCTATTAGCGTTGGTAAAGTTAGTTTTGCTTACAGAACATGTTAAGACTTGTGGAAAAGATGATACTATAACTTGTTACAAATAGGTTGATAAATGCTGCATACTGTTGTAAATAACGCTGAGAAGAAGAATCTGTCAATAACCTGGTATTTTGCTGTAACAGTAGAAAAAAATGAATAATTTCTTCTTGGAAATTTAGTATCAGCTGGCATCTTGTGACCTCTTGATCAATACAGTGTTGTTTTGCTTTCTTAGCACATTGTACTACGGGCTTTGGAATGCTCAAACTTGTTCATATGTCCCTAATTAAGGCAACCAGATCAGAAGTCTCCGTCTAAAGGTTTAATAAATAAGTGTAGTGTGTATATAATGGATATATCAGCTTTAAGATTTATAATTGAAACATTATGTAGGACTCTGCAGACAGATAATAAATTTTTTTTAGTATTTCCTTTGGAATGAAATTCAAGATCATTTAAAAGGTTTTTAAGACCTCTCCAAGCATAACATAGTCATGTGATCTTTGGCTCAGTAAAGCTTTGAGTAAATGAAGTACTACATTATAATATGCATGCTTAGTCACAACAGCAAAATAATGTCAGGAAAAGTGTAACATACTTAACTTTCAGGCAACATGTTTTTCAAAGTGTGTTATTGTGTGGTTTTAAAGTTGGCTGGTCTGACTGAGTGACACAGACTTGACCACAGTAGAAATTATATGCAAGACTGCATACCAAATACATTAGGTAGAAATGTAATCCAGAATTTACAGTTCTGTATCTTGTATTAAAGCTTTTATACGAATGTCTTTCAGCTGTATTTGCTGTGAAAGTATGGCTATTCAGCTGCATCTCTTGTGGCAAACAAGGCTGCTGTTCAGTGTTTTGTATTGTCACTGAAGCCCTAACTAATTTTAATACCCCTCATCCAGAGTGAGTAGTTTTCTCTCTGTGGCTTTAAGGCTTAATTTTCATTCTGTATTTTTCTTCAGGCACTTGTAAGGACAAAGATAAACCTCCGAGCCTCTCTGTCCTTGAGACTTTGAGGTGTACCTTGACAGCTTACCAGAGCAAGCTGGAAGATACGTCTAATGAGGTAACACTTGCACTGTTTGGCTCTATATGTATCGCCTTCAGCCTGCAGCAGTACATATGCTTTGCTTGTAAAAAAGGTCAGAGAGTGGGAATGTTGACTTGACAGCTTCACATATACCCAAAGAAATAATCTCTGTCACTACTATTTCCCTAAGCTTGCCCTACAGTGAAGTTTCACTTACGTTTGGGGGGCAGGGAGAAGAGGTTTTTTCTTTTTTTCTTTTTAGTTTAATTTGGTTTTGTTTTCTTATTAAACCTGTTGGGGTTATTATTTTCAATAAACATTCAGGAAAACAAGCCATTCATATCTAGGCTTTCAGTTAAAAGATGATGATTTAAGAGTTGGGGAGTGTATACAGTGATATTCCTAAATGCACAACACTTGAGCCTCAACAGTCATTGGTATCAGTTCTGTAAATGTGCATGCCCTTGTACATTTAAAAAGTGGCATAATTTTCTGAGATGAGTGTGTTTATGATGAAATCTCTTTTGGTGCTATTTTGAGGTCTTTTCAAGTAAAATAGGACTGTGACATACTGTCTTTGGGTTATCTGAGACAATAATGGAAATATTTGAATTTTGGAAGTCTTACCCTTGAAAAAAATCAAATGTTTTCCATGCAGTCCTACTGGCCTTTTATTTCACTGACTGAAAAGTCACAATCTTGCATTTATGTTCTCATTTGTATTGCTAATGTGATTAAATTAATCCTCTTGGGTGTAAATGTTTTCTGAATTTGTGGCTTTAAAGGCTGTAGAGAGAAGTTAACTGCACTGTTAAAGCTTTCTGTAGAAACTTGTAATTAGCTTATCTTTGGATAAAATCGGCAAATACAGAAAGGCAAGGTGTGATAAGATTGTAAAAAAGGCAGTACTGATTTTTCATTTCTAGGTTTCGTCTTTTGTTTTGACAAATGCATAGTCTAGCTAGTCACTCACGTTTTTTTTAAAAAAAAAAAAAAAAAGAAAAGAAAAAACCAGAAGAAAAGTATATCGGCTTTGCCCCTTTTATTGGGAAAAGACGGTTTCCCGCAAGACCTTTGAGTTTGTTCAACGGGCGCAAAAATAAGTGACCATGGAAACAATTATACTTCTGTAAACAGCAAGCACTGTTAGGTCTCTCCCAGTGAGATAAGAGAACCGATGTGTATAGTCATTATGAAACTCTTTTGAGACCCAAGTCTGGAAGCTGCAGAGTAACTAGGAACGTATTACCCACAGCGAATTGTTATTTGGGAGGAGGAACATCACGTGATAGGCAGCACAGTTGAAAAGTCGACTCAGCAGGCCTTGGCTTAGTGATGTGCTTTGTTGTGAAACTGTGCCAGAGACAGCAGTGGGGAGACCAAGGGGGTGGCTGCTAAGAAAGCAAAGAGAGTATTCTGACAGAAAGAAGAATGAACTGTCAAGGAAAATAAATCGCAAGCAGAGCAGGACCAACTGATGACCTGCCACAAGACTTCCCAGTAGGACTGCATGTGACTGACCCTGAAGTTGTCATATGGAGCCAGAGATCACCGAGCACCTTCATGGTGCACAGAAAGGGCAGTGCTCTGTCCTTCTTGATTACCCCTGCCCCCATAGATAACACTGCTTTTGGCTTTTTATATATTAGATATGTTTAGTAATAAAACTTTTTAATAATACGATAATGCACGAAGGGACTATGAAGGGCACTGTGCAATAAAAACAGGATGTTTTAATACACAGCAGTAAGGGTTTAGTTTTGAGTAATTATGTAGTGGTTCTTTTTACGAGAGATTTTTAAGAAGACCCCACATATTGGTGGAGTTATTAATGTACATGTACACCTGTATGTATGTGTGAAACGTGCTGGTAAACTTGTCATGTGTCACCTTTAACTTACTGTGTTAAACATTAGATTAAACGATCTAGTTCATTTGTGTGACTGAAAGGTGTATAAGTGTTTTGTTTTTGACAGATAACAGGGTTTTGACTTTGTGTATAGTGCAGAGGCTAGAATATGTTTGGGGAGAGAGAGAAGGCTAGTAAACCAACAAAAAGACTGGAAATATTCCAGTAGCATTCTGTAATTTACTGTAATTATTTCTAAGGGTTCTGCCAGGTCTCCTGATTTGAGATCAAACAAAAATATAATTACCAAAGTAATTTGTAAATTTTGTAAATGATATATTTTACTTCTGAGTTGCTCCTTAATGCTCAAGTGCCGGCAGTAACCTGCATTATAATACATCTCTATTCGATGCTTTCTTTCAGACATTTGTATTGCTAACCTCATCATCAGGTAGCCAAAAATATGGATTATAATGATGTGGTGTTATCTTTTTTGAAAGTGGAAAGTGAAGCTAGTACACATTATGGTCATGAGCTACCTCTAAGGTGCTTGCTTGTAACACCACAAACAGTTCAGTAGTCACCATGCCTCTTGGGAACATTGCTGCTTTTTACGGGTATGTGAGTACTATCCAGCACTCAGTAAAAAGTAGAGACCACGCTCGTAGTTGGATAACTTCTGCGAATGGCCACTGACTTTGAAATCTTGTTTTCTCAAACCACTCCCCAGATCATAATCTGAATTTATTACTTTTTCAAATGCATTTCAAAGTCTGTGTTTTTGTCAGTATTTTGAGAGTTGATGGGAAAGTTAATAGTGGACTCAGTTTGGGATTCTGCCACTGCTATTTATCTTAAATCATTATAAAAGAGTTATTTAGTGCTTTTGTAATGGCACATTATTTAGATTGTACACAGTATAAATATTTTCAAAGGAATTGAAAACAATTTTTTCCTTACATTTATATACAAAATTTTTCCTTTATGTTCAAGGGATTATGTAGCCTTTCTGTTTGACTTCCATATTTTTCACAGCTTGGGAAAATGAAGGCTTTGTGTGAAAAGATGACAAAAGAACTTGAGATATCCAAAGAGAAAATGTGTGCTTTAAATCAAGACCTTAAGGTATGGTTTCGTGAATTTAACATAAAATTTGAAAGTTTTGCAAAAAATATCTTTCGGGATTTAAGGCATCTTTTTTTCTTATCAGAATAAGTCTCTGTATCATTGTATTCTGTTGAGCAGACTGGTTTACCTTGTATGCTGCTTTATTCTGGTTAGCACCTTAGACTACATAACTGATCATTTCAATGATTGCACTTCTGAAATAATTTGAAATAGATTTATCAATTTGCAGAGTATTGTTTTACATTGAAATCAGCATCAGTAATTTTTTTTCTCTTAACTGTTTTTCTCAAGAAAAGGAGAAGAGAGTTTAATTACCTCTGTTCATATGAAAACACATTTTACTAACGCTATCCTTTACTTTGTTAATTTTTTTTGATGTTTGTGTTTATCAGACAAGTTAATGCATGGTTAATGCAGGTCATCCTTAACAGTTGTACAATGTGCAGCCCAGAATTTCTTAGAGTAAAATCTACCTGGGAACTGATAAAAACACTTGAGAACTCTTTTCTTTAGTTTTTGAACAAGAATTTTTTTTTTGTCTCTGTTTTTGGCTGACACACCACTTTTGTAATGTCCTGTCTGGTTACATCAGTGGCCAAGGGAGTGAGAAGTCCTGAGGTCATGGTTAAACTTAATCTCCCAACTGGCAGTGTATTATATTACTGCCAAAATAGAATGTCTCTACTCCCAGTGTTTCTCAGATTCTGTTGCTGGGGATATGCTGCTTTATCGCTTCAGTTTAGTCACAGATACTTCTGCAACACTCATTGAATTTTCGTATTAATTGATACTTGCACATGATCTCCTGTCATCTGATCTGAACTTTCTTTAGTAATTTATGTTAAGAAGACTTAAGACTTCTGCTTCTGTTGCAGCACCTTTGTAAGGCACCTAAAAATTTTGCAACCCATTGCAATAGATACTTGTATTCTTCATGCAAAAACTGAGTTTGCTACACACAGACGGTGCTGGTTTTTATGCAGTACACCAGTTTCTGATCTCTTTAAATTTTTGGTAATAAAATCGTATACATGAGTGAAAACTTGATCCAGTCTGAAAACATTTGTGTTAGAAATTTAACATCGCTTTAATCTTCTAATATTTTCATTAAGAAAAATAGAAGTTGTTACTGTGTGATGAATTGGGAGTATCTTTGCTCTTATATTTCCTATATAAACAGCTGTGATTTTATGAAAAACAAACCTTTAGCAAACTTCAGCAGTGCTGGAAGTCCAGTGCTTGTAGGAGAGGAAAGCATGTGTATTTGTCCACTCCATCTCAGCAATCTTTTGGCTGAAATGGGTAGTGTATTAAGTTCTTTGTTTACCTTGTGAGATTTGGTACTGGTAACATATTGATTGTATTTATGACCATTTCTGATTATTAGTTTCTTCCTGTGGTCAAACCTCCAAAGAGAGTCTTCACATTTTTTTATCATGCAGATAAAGAATACAGTGGGTAACAATGGCTGTCTGTGTTGCCTACCGACTCAGCTGTAATGGATCAGAGATTTACTTGTGAAGATAATGTATCTTTTCACTAGCTCTGAGAACTCTCCACTCTGCAGAGGATAACTTGCATCCTTGCATTCTGCATCTCAGTTGTGGGGGTAGAGGGGATTCCAAAGGTCACTGCATCATGGAGCTTTTGACTCTCAGAGATGGATTTCTGATGCTGACTAGTTACAAGCTGTCGAGAAGGACTATTGTCAATTTTGAAATTCTATTATTGATGAGATACTGTCAGCTTAGCCTGGAGTCTTCTGAACACATACGGCTATATGACTGTTTGCTTCCTCAGATGCTGAGCACTGGACTAAAGTAACATTTTATAGAGTAAAATTCTTACTAGCCTTTCTGTTCCATGCCTCTGTTCTACAGGAAGCTCAGGATAACCTGGCTGATGCCAATAAAGAGTTAAATCATCTGCACACTAAGTGTGCAGACAGAGAGACTTTAATAGGAACTTTAAAAATGGAACTACAGAATGTACAGCAGTGCTGGGAGAAGGAGAAAGTACGTGCCACAGAATCTGAGAATGAAATCCAGAAGCTTACCAGGGCTTACCAGAAGGATATGGAGGTATTACCAGAGACAAGATGAGTGTCAAAAAGAGTCTTTGTTTAATCTCAACTTTATACATTTACATACATCAGATGGTTACTGTTGGTCTTAACAGATTTATCCCCAAAACGTGATTTTAAGATATGTATTTGAAATATGTATTTAATATCTACAAGATCTCAGGACATACTGGTTCTCCTTCCTTCTATATCATAGAATCATAGAATGGTTTGGGTTGGAAGGGACCTTAAAAATCACTTAGTTCCAAGCCCCCTGCCGTGGGCAGGAACACCTTCGACTAGACCAGGTTGCTCAAAGCCCCATCCAGCCTGGCCTTGAACACTGGATGGGGCATGGCATCCACAGCTTCTCTAGGCAACCTGTTCCAGTGCCTCACCACCCTCATAGTGAAGAATTTCTTTCTTATATCTAATCTAAATCCACCCTCTTTCAGTTTAAAGCCATTACCCCTTGTCCTATCACTACATGCCCTTGTAAAAAGTCCCTCTCCAGCTTTCTAGTAGGCGCCCCCCAGGTACTGGAAGGCTTCTATAAGGTCTCCCCGGAGCCTTCTCTTCTCCATGCTGAACAACCCCAACTCTTTCAGCCTGTCTTCACAGGAGAGGTGCTCCAGCCCCCTGACAATCTTCGTAGCCCTCCTCTGGACCTGCTTCAACAGGTCCATGTCCTTCTTATGTTGGGAGCCCCAGAGCTGAACGCAGTACTCCAGGTGGGGTCTCACAAGAGGGGAGTAGAGGAGGAGAATCACCTCCCTTGACCTGCTGGTCACGCTTCTTTTGATGAAGCCCAGGATACAATTGGCTTTCAGGGCTGCGAGCACACATTGCTGGATCATGTTGAGCTTTGCACCAACCAGCACTCCCAAGTCCTTCTCCTCAGGGCTGCTCTCAATCCATTCTCCACCCAGCCTGTATTTGTGCTTGGGATTGCCCCGACCCATGTGCAGGACCTTGCACTTGGCCTTGTTGAACTTCATGAGGTTCACACAGGCCCACCTCTCAAACCTGTGAAGGTCCCTCTGGATGGCATCCCCTCCCTCCAGTGTGTCGACTGCACCACACAGCTTGGTGTTGTTGGCAAACTTGCTGACTGACATGTCACGTCACTGACAAAGATGTTAAACAGCACCAGTCCCAATACTGACCCCTGAGGAACACCACTCATCACTGATCTCCACTTGGACATCGAGCTGTTGACCGCAACTCTTTGAGTGTGACCATCCACCCAATTCCTTATCCATGGAGTGGTCCATCCGTGAAATCCATGTCTCTCCAATTTAGAGACGAGGATGTCATGCGTCCGGACAGTGTCAAATGCTTTGCACAAGTCCAGATAGATGACGTCAGTTGCTCTTCCTTTATCCACCAACGCTGTAACCCCATCGAGAAGGCCACTAAATTTGTCAGACACAATTTGCCCTTAGTGAAGCCATCCTGGCTGTCACCAATCACCTCCTTATTTTCCATGTGCCTTAGCATAGTTATCAGGAGATCAGCTCAAAGATCTTGCTGGGCACAGACGTGAGACCGACTGGCCTGTAGTTCCCCGGGTCTTCCTTTTTTCCCTTTTTAAGAATGGGGGTTATGTTTCCCCTTTTCCAGTCAGTGGGAACTTCACCGGACTGCCACGACTTCTCAAATACGATGGATAGTGGCTTAGCAACTTTATCCACCAATTCCCTCAGGGCCCACAGACAGATCTCATCAGGTCCCATGGACTTGTGTACCTTCAGGTTCCTTACATGGTCTTGAACCTGATCTTCTCCTACGGTGGGCGGCTCTTCATTCTCCCAGTCCCTGCCTTTGCCTTCTGCGGCTTGGGCGGTGAGGCTTGAGCACTTGCCGGTGAAGTCCGAAGCAAAAAATTGAGTACCTCAGCCTTCTCCGTATCCTGGGCAACCAGGTCTCCCGTTTCATTCCGGAGAGGGTCCACATTTTCCCTAGTCTTCCTTTTATCCCTGATGTACCTATAGAAGCTTTTCTTGTCGCCTTGGCCAGATTTAATTCTATCAGAGCTTTAGCTTTCCTAACCTGATCGCTGGCTGCTCAGACAATTTCTCTGTATTCCTCCCAGGCTACCTGTCCTTGCTTCCACCCTCTGTAGGCTTCCCTTTTGTGTTTGAGTGTGCCCAGGAGCTCCTTGTTCATCCATGCAGGCCTCCTGGCATTTTTGCCTGATTTCCTCCTGAGCTTGGAGGAGGTGATCCTTGAATATTAACCAGCTTTTTTGGGCCATTCTTTCTTCCAGGGCATTATCCCATGGTACTCTACCAAGCATGGATAGAAGAGGCCAAAGTCTGCTCTCCTGAAGTCCAGGGTAGTGAGCTTGCTGTGTGCCCTCCTTGGTGCTGTAAGGATTTTGAACTCCACCATTTCATGGTCACTGCAGGCAAGGCTGCCATTGAACTCCACATTCCCCACCAGTCCCTCCTTGTTGGTGTGAACAAGGTCCAGCATAGCACCTCTCCTCGTTGGCTCCTCTACCACTTGGAGAAGGAAGTTATCATTAATGCATTCCAGGAACCTCTTGGATTGCTTATGCCCTGCTATGTTGTCCCTCCAACAGATACCGAGGTGGTTGAAATCTCCCCATGAGGACCAGGGCTTGTGAACGTGAGGCTGCTTCTATCTGTCTATAGAGGGCCTCATCCGCTCAGTCTTCCTGGTCGGGTGGCCTGTAGCAGACCCCCACCGTAATGTCAGCTGTCCCTGCCCTCCCTTTAATCCTGACCCACAAGCTCTCGGTCGGTTCCTCATCCATCCCCAGGTGGAGCTCCATGCACTCCAGCTGGTCATTGACATAGAGGGCAACACCCCCGCCTGGTCTCCCCTGCCTGTCCTTCATAAAGAGCCTGTATCCCTCCATCCCAACTCCAGTCATAGGAGCCATCCCACCACATCTCTGTGATTCCAATAAGATCGTTGCCCTGCAGGCGTGCGCACATCTGTAACTCCTCTCATTTATTCCCCATGCTACGTGCATTTGCATAGAGGCATTTAAGTTGGTCCCCCGATGAAGCTGTCCTACTGGCTGGAGTGGCTGGAGTTCCTTTGTGCTGCTCTTCAGGTGCTCTCCTGCTGACCTGTGACCATTCTCCAGATCCTTCTCTATCAGAATTAATAGCTTAACCCTTCCAGTATTGTGAATTTTTGAACAACTGAGTTTATTTAAAGAGCTACGTCTGACAAACAATTATTTCTTTCTTTCAAATTGAAAGTTAACAAAAATGTTTTACAATTGGAACATACAATAGTACCATCATCATGTGTTGTTAATTACTGATTCACATGGCAATTGATAGATAGCAAATGTAGAATTGAGGTAGTTTCGCCTGTGTGCCACAAAACCTAGAAATTCTTATTTGTCACCTGTTAGCTCATTGTGGTGTGTTATACGTGGGAATTGCTTCACAAAGTCTTACTTCAGAACTATTCTCTCTCTCCTTATATTTGTTTACAGATGTTAATTTTGTTGCTTTTTTCCCCAGTAAAGCAGTTCTGTACTAGAACAGCAATGATATTCTTTATCATAGTTGTGCATATTGAGCTCATTACTTCCACAAATTTGGACATGGATGCCAACTGAGTAAAAAGGAAACATTCTTTCCACCTCTTTTGCAGCCTGGTATTTAAATAGTGTCCACATGAAGCAGCTGGAATTGTTATACACATCAGATAATGATTAGAGTGAAGGAAACTAGAAGCCTGGCTATATTGTAAAGTCAGCATGTCTACAACACTGTGGTTGCGTTCAACATGTGTGAATTGATTTTGGGTCTTGGGATCCCTTTTTTCATGCCAAATGGATAATTATCATCCTTGGTTTATCACAGCTCAAGCAAAAATGTAATGATTATGGCACACTGGATTTTCCTTGGGGAATTAGGAGATCTGCTAGGAAAAAAGTCAAACTGAACTAAACTAGAATTTTTTATTGCCTAAAATACCATGAAATAATTGTGAGAAAATGCACCTAAGTATAATGGAAAGGGCTCAGAAAAACCATAGTTCCCCATTTCGGTCATCCGCAAAGTCTTGATGTAAAGCCCCTGGAAAACAATGGGAACCTTTACAGTGGTTTACAGGCTTTGAATAAAGGCTCTGTTTTTCATGGCTTTTGAAATAGAGCTTTCTCTTTTTGTCTTAATCAAAGTCGCTAAGTTGCATATATGTACTAAAAGGATGAAGGCTGGAATTTCTGTGGCATGCTGTTGTTGCTAAAGTTTATTTATAACTTGCATCGATTTATTATACTACTGACTAAAATCAGTTTAAATGAATGAGTTATGGCTTGTGGAATTTAACTGATGAAGCTATAAGCCTATTTTGTCTAGCTAATTTAGTCATACATAATCTACACAAAAACCATTTTAAAAATTGTTAAGACTTTAGAGTGATAGTTGTATAAACAGTGTGTTGTGCTGCCAAGCCAATCAGACAATTTTCTGCATGCTACGCAGATATTGGAAATGAGTACAATTTGAATGTACCTGAAAGTGTTAACATGAATGATTAAATTGCATCTACTAATAGCACAGAAATTTTTATCTATATCAGGTTATGGTTGTGACGACTGCAGGACTGGGCTTTCTTTATTTATATGCTATGTCTAATTAGACAAATTTTGTGGAAACTGTTTTCTTAATCTGATTTTAATATGTATGACTGCAAATATTAACCATACTGCTTTTGAAAAGGTTTGAGAATGAGCTTTGTGGGTTTTTTTCAGCTGCATGCAGCTTACATTACTACACATATGATGCATCTCTTTGGATTCTAAGACTGTTCAGATACAACTGTTAATTTTTCTTTTTTTCTCAGGAGAAGCTAACCTTCCTCCATAGCTTATACCAGCATTTGGTAGCAGGCTGTGTGCTTATAAAACAACCAGAAGGCATCCTAGATAGATTCTCTTGGTCTGAGCTTTGTGCAGTCTTGCAGGAGAATGTTGATGCCCTGATCTTAGACCTCAACAGGGCTAATGAGAAGGTAAGTGTCCTTAGGCACCAGCTACCTCTATTAAATTCAGTGACATTTGTCCACATCACAGTATCATTAAAAAGGACTGACATTCATCTTATTTCAAAAAGAATTTGGACGTTAATAATTCAATACCATTAATTATGGCTTGTCTGCAACTCAGTTTGATGCCATTGCTGTGGGCATGTAAATGTGACTGAAGTCTGTATGAAGTCTCTAAGCTCCACTTTCTGTGCAGGACATGCTAATAGTACTAGCCAATATTAGCCACAGGGACCTAATTAAAACAAAATAAATTAATCTTACTGATGAAGCAATTCAAAGAACTTAGTCATTTACACTAATAAAGCAAGTCTTTATTTTAGCATAAAGCAGAAACAAAATGCACTTACTCCAGGAACATCATTTTTAAATTATACGTTTATGATTCAGAGGTATGATATCTGAAAAAATGCCAGTGTGGTTTTTTGATTTAATTGTAACTTTTGGAGTACGAAATTTGTGTTCAGAAATACAATAGAAAATACTTATTTTTATAAAACATGTCAATATTTGTTTAAGGGAGAAGCTGTACTTTTCTGAATGGTTTTAATGTGAATAAGCTTACATGGCCTTTCTCCCCAGAAATCCCTGAGTTTTTAGGAAAGAAAAGACCTCTTTTTAAATAACTTAAACTGGCTTCACAGACTAACATATGGCACTCTTTAGGATTTCAGTTCATGTTCTGGCTCCATTGACCAGGCCAGTCCTACAGTCTTAGTACAGCAACTCCACATCTTGGCTGCCCTGACATTTTGTTCTTGAGGCATAGGAAGGGAAAAGCTTTTTTGGATGTTTCTCATCTGCTGGAATTGTGACCACTCTTCTGGCCTGAGTAAGGGACAGGGCTGGTTACAGTGAATCATTTTTACTCTGCCCATCATTTGGTAAATAACCCAGCAGTCAATGGAAATTACTAAAGAGGGATAGTATAAAATAAATTCTGGGATACACGTTGGGTGTACATCTTTATTTTCCTTTTGAAATAAAGGAGGAAAGGGAATGGAAGGGAAGGGAGTGAACATTGTTGGCAGTGTTTGGGGGGGTTGTGTCTTATTGTTTCTTGCTTTTTAATTTAGTATGGTTACTGAGATTGATTGTGCAGTCTCTAGGGCTCTTTTCATGTACTTACCAGCTTTTCAGGGATTTGGGGCAGTGTTGTTACCTGTGTTGTACCTGCTTTCTGAGAACAAAATTTTTCTGCAGTTTTGTGTGATCTATTTAGAAGGTATCTTGCTGATATTCTCTAGTAACGAAGTGTAGGCATGTGTATTTAGAGGTCATGGTTAGCTCGATTCATTACTCCATTTAGTTTGCATGGGAGCTGCAATGTTAAACCACAGAGTGAATACCTTCATGCTTCTTGAAAACACATCGTAAACTAATGAGCTACTTGTGAGAAAAAAATTTCCTGAAATTATTTGAGTACTTAATAATATATGGAACGTCTTGGCTTTCCAATAAAACAAAAAATAAAATTAAGGGCTGTTTCTTCATTATTACTTGCAATCCTTGCAAACTGCTAAAGGACTGGTATACTCAGATTACTAATTTAGCAGCACCAGGTTTAATGCACTTGTTTCAAAAAAATATGGGAAATAGCCAGTTCAGGTTTCCAACAAAGAAGGCAACAGATATCTGCAAGGTGGTATAAGGATGGCAAAACTGAAACCAAGGAAAATGTATTATTCCAAAATATGTCTCAGTTTTGTTGCAAGATTCAAGTAAGTAATCTGTCATGAAAGGCTTTTACTTAGTTTTAATAAATATTTTGAAGAAATTACAGTTTTGATTTTGTGTTGGAATAGTCTGTGCCTAAATTAATATGTACAATTAAAGTAAAAAGGTATTTTGAGAAGTAAAATAATTTCTTTTTAAATCCTTGTCAAACAGATATCTCACCTAGAATATATTTGTAAGAACAAGTCTGATACTATGAAGGAGCTTCAGCAGAGCCAGGAAGATGCTTTTAGCAAAATGGCTGAACAGATGAAAGCACAGCAAAGCTGTTGGCAGAAACAAAAAAAGTATCTGGAACAGCAATACTCAGGTCTCCTTGGGGAAGTTCATGCAAGGGCACAGGTATGGTGCTGTGAACTTCTGGGTTTTTTTTCTTGTAAATATTTAATGAATTATTTTGGTAGTTTAAGCTCCTAATCAATTTAAGTTTTTTTTTGAATTTTAATGTATCTTTAAAATAAAAAAACCCCAACACTCTGCTAGTATTAACTTTATTTATAATAAGAAATAAATGACTTTGTGAAAACATTCCAGAAATGAATTGCTTAATTTGGTCTAGCAGTTGCTAGTGGGTTGTTTTTTTTTTTTTTTGAGATGTTAAAGCTGTAAGATTGAAATTGCTTATTTTAAGAATTATATGGGGCAGCAGTTACTTTTTCAGTGTCATGCTTTGCAAAGACTCGGTAGAGTAACAGTAACGTGGTGTCATCTGGCGATAAATTTAGGTATATACATTCTGACCTTAAGAATCAATTAGCAGTTGCAGTGGTAGATTTCAACAATATTAAAGGACTTCGTTATACAGATACTACAGCGAGCAATGGTTCAAAAGTGTAAAACTGTCATCGCTGGTTGTTAGAAAAGTTATCTGCAATCTAAATTGCAATCTAATATGTAATCTAAAATTTTCACTGTTATTCTACAACTACAATCCATTGTCTTTCAGGTCACATTCCTTTACATGTGTTTCAGTTAAAAGTGTTGTGAAATACACGAAATAAGATATGCCTTGTTATTTGTGACTGCCATCAGAAGAATGCTGTATTTGACTTAGATTTTGGGCTTGGAAGCCTTTGCACTCCGAAAAATGTATTTATGAAGTATTCTTTAGACAGAGCAATTTATAGTAATTTCTTGGGAATGAGTTAAAATCTTGTGTATATTATTTGCTTGATATTTACATTTCACACAGGATATTGGCAATGCTAAAAACATCCCTATGAGTGGAGTAAGTGGCATCCAGACTTATACTAATTTCCCCCAACATCCTGTAGTTTCATCTTATGAAATCATTGCCAACAAAAAGAATGAAGAAATGAGAAAGCTTAATTTGAATTTTAAAAATTACTTTTCTTTCCTAAAGAAAAAGAGGATTTACACAATATAGATTTCTACCTCTTATGGATGCTGCAGAAAAGAAAGGTCTGAGTCATCTCTTTCAGAACTACAGCGTATTGTGGAGAATTGGTGCTGTGCAGTACTGCGCCATTCTTCAGGGTGGCGCTGAACCTACCAGTCTCCTCAGCTGAATTGTGTAGACAGCAAGCAGTGTATGTACTAAAAACATGGCTCTCTTTTGTGAAGCGTGCATTAGGCACGTCGTCTGGAAAAGGCTTTATCTGTCAACTTGCTGTACAGGACTACTCGGTTTCTAAAAGGGAGATGCTTTCCCTTAGAAACATCTGGGTATGTTTTCTAACACAGGTTATGTAGTGTTGGAGTAATAGCTGCTGGTATTGTAATCTAGGCAGCACAATGTCTGTATACACTTGGATGATTCAACAAAACTGTCTCATCTTTTTTCCATCCTGGGTTGCAATTTGCCTTACTTACCATTCAGTGTCAATCTGGGAAGAGGACAGTCTAATTTCTTCTGGATTTCTAATTTGTGCCTTACTTTGGAACTACAAATACCAAATTAAGCCTTTCCCTTTCTTGGATCCGCAGGGTCCATGGATGTCTGCTGTTAGGGCTGTCCGAAGCGTGATTGCTTGTTTTTTGTAAGACTTGACTGTCTTTTACATATTGCATTTTGAGCCTGTTAGCCATATTTGTCTGCAAGATCACAGCTCTGTTGGATCGGAGGTGTGCAGACAGACTAATGTTGTAGCCTTATTTCCATAGGAAACAAGGAAAAATGTGCCACCATTTATGGAATGTCTTCAAAGGGTCTTTTAGAGATTACTGAGGGCCAGTGTTTACATAAAGATACAGAATGCAATATTTAAATTTAATTCTTTTATAGGCTTTATTCATTAAACTTTATAGGAAACATATAATCAGTGTAAGCGGAATATAATTTGCCAGTATTCTGTATTTCATTGTAGAACTGTGGGTCTCATCACTCTAGGACATTTATTCCAGCACTACAAGGAAACTGTAGCAATTTGCTGTATTTTCCATCCAGAGATCTGAGTGTTAATTACAAGCAGTTTAATGAACTAATCCCTTGTAGGTGTTAGTTCCTTTCTGGAAAGGGAGGATGAGTGATTTTTGCTGTCCTGCACCAAGCTAATGGTACGTCGTAGGATGCATTCTTATGTTCGTAACTTTGTCTTCAATCAGTGTTCCATGCTGCCTTCTAGACATTTTCTCCTCAAAACTCCTGGGTTGAGACTTCTTTAATTTTTCCAATTGTCGGTACATGTGCAAAGGCAAACTGAAGACAATCAATTCGGACTCTCAGGAGTTAACTGAGAGCTCTAACTGCACAGCAATATGAGTAATGTATCTTGGAAATTATTATTTTGGTTTCTTAGAACTGCAGTAGAGAGTTAGGGCTTTTCAGAACGGTCTCCTTATGATTAAAATGTAACATTGCAAAATCTGGAGGTTTTAGTAGCAATGACACCTGCCACTGCTTCTGTTCCCAGCCAGTACTGTTCAGGGTCCCTGACTCCAGGGTAGGATCTATGGATGTTAATAGGTACTACTTCACAGCTGCTACTGTAGGTCAGATGGATGGTGTAATCAGAAAGCAGTCTCACTGTTTTTCTCTAGGGCAGAAATTCCCAGAGTGGCCTTATCACAGATCAGCAATAAACAAGGCATTCTATAGATATCGCTCTTCTTTGTCCATGGTCTCCATGTTTGGAGAGTCAATGGCGCTTAAAATGCATATCCTTTTTCCTTGCCTTTTGTAGCAGGAGTACAGTCTTCTTGATCTGATAGTGTGCCATTTTGAAAAAGTTACTACGCCTGTTCCTTAGCCTCACACAAATTGTTTATTCAGACTGTGCACAGTCTCATAGGAAATGTCCTCTGAATTTTAACTATCAGTTGTTTTTTTTTTTTATTACGTAGACGTTTATTAATCTGTCCCCATTTTTTGTGGCAACCACTTAAAATAGCAAGGTTTTGTTCTGATATGTAAGAGAAAAATTCTGTAACTACTTTAAAAATGTTAAATTCAACAGAAAAATAAAAGCTTTGCTAAATAGGAAAGGGAAAAAGTCCTCCAGGGAGGAAAAAAATGTCTTTTCTCATACTGGCTTTTTTTTTGTTTGGAAGCCTTGCTCTTACAGCAAGGCAGGTGAATTAGCTAAAGGCTGTGGTATCTTGCAATTGTATCAAAAGTCAGTGCAATCACTGCAAAAGGAGGAGAAGTACGTGTAACTAAACTGTTCCTGACCCACCGGGTCTCTTTGATGGATGTGTCTGGCCCATGTACTTAAAACACAAGGAAGAAATAGAGGACAGTGATGTTGATGATGTTTATTTAGATGTATAGATGTATGTATTTAGAAAAAGAAAACAACTGAAATACCGGAAAACCTTTTGAAGTCATAGTGTCATTATATTTCTAGTTTCCAGTTCTGTTTTCATGCCGGAATAAAGGGTAAGGACCCAGTAAGAAGTAGGATAAAGTAGCGTTGCTAGTAGCACCTGATTTTTTGTTAAGGATTCTTGGAATCCACCAGGTTCTGCAACCCAGTGAGCTGTCCCTCAAACCTCAAACACTGAAGGAAGCCAGCTTGCCAATGTTTAGGAAGAGAATTCTATGTCCCTTTCAAAAACTGGGCTTTTAAGCTTTGAAGAAAACACTAGAAACAGTGTGGAGTAAGACAAAAGCAGTTATTAGCCAGTAAAAACAAGGTGTATTTTCATACAAAACTTTTACATTTCTGTAGTCAGAGATTGTCTTGTTCACTTTTGCATATTACCATATAACCATAAGTGTAAAAACACTAAGCTTTTTTAAAAAATAAGCTTTAATTAGCCAGAGCACTGAATGTTAGTATTGCTGCCCAACAGCCCTGTAGGGATCACACTTTGTTTTCTCAGATATTGGCCTTTCACCTGTGATGACCAGAAACCATAAGCTGTTTTCTAAGTTCAGCTTACCTTTTCAGTTCCTTCTAGTCATGCTATCAGGGTTTTTTTTCTGTAAAAATCAAACACTGTAAATAATGCAGTAGCACTGAAAGTATTGTACATGTTTATACTTAATTTTAGAGTAGTAAAGTGACATATGAGGCCTGTAAATTGCATTTTGTAATTAAATCTTTTAGTTACCTACTTTATTTTTGTATCAGTGAAAGTATTTTGATAACACTACAAATTCGTCCTCTTGCCAAAAAAAAAAAAATTTATTTGGTCAAAGATGTTCTAAACTGACTAGGGTACATCTCTATAGAAGCATGGAATCTTTTATTTCCATTCTAGGGATAGCTATGTTTTTTTTTTTCTTCCCCTGTTGTGCTTGCAGGATGGAGGAGGGAGAAGAAACTAGGGTGCCCCTCTCACCACTTGCTTCGGACCTGTACCAAATAAAACACATGGGAATGTGGCTGGATGACACCGTTTTACTTCTCTTTTGGCCGCTGCTAACAGAAATAAGCTCACCCCATTTTTAACAAAATTGATTATAGCTCTAAGAGAGGTAGCTGAAGCTTAGCATAATCCTCTCTTTTCTTCATCATACAGGCTTGTCATTCCATTCATGTTTACTTTTTTGTGTCCATGTATTGTAACTGGAGCGTAAGCATTTAACTTGAGCTTGTGGATTCATTGTGAACAATGCCTAAAATTTATTATCTGCTTATACCACCGGGTCCTGTTTAAATGTAGCCTGAAGTGGTTGTTCCAGTCACAGAGGACTCTCATGCCTCAAGAAGTCAGTCTAAGTCTCTGAGGTCTCAGCGTAGTGTCTTGATCCGTGTACAAGAACTGCATGTTATCAAAAGTAACTAGTATGCATGGTCTAACCTTAGTCCTGGCATTCCCTGGCTTGTTAGTGTCTTCATTTTGCTACA
>NW_009187073.1:0-7604 GCF_000690835.1 Fulmarus glacialis | reverse complement strand
CCTATTTCAGGGCATATACAGGAAAAGAAAAAATGTTATGCAAGTTGAAAAAAATCTGTTACGGCACTAGTCAAAACAAAAATATCTGTATTACACTGTTCTTTTGAAAACTCAATTCTGTAAGAGACCTAATTAATCTGTGAATATATAAGTAGGGGGTTGATTACAAAGTAATTAAGAGATCACCTTTACTTCCCCTTTCCCAGCTGCTGCCAATCTGTCTAGGTTTATCTTCCAGAGTTTTCCTTCTTTTTTTTCTCTCTCTTACACTAACTTTCTCTTCAGCTTTGAAGAGCAATGTTCTTTCTGAAATTGGAGCATGTAATTGCTTATTGTTAAACCAGTCTATAAAACTGTAATGTGGACAACCAGGTACTGTTGGATCTTCTGTGGGCTATTGCAGTACTACTGGATTATCATCAGAAGAGTCCATCTGTAGTGGAAGATTGTGCAAATTTTCCTCATACCATTGATTTATTTTCATATCTCTGGTTCTGTAACTGTTTGCTAGGAGAGATACTTTGACAGTCATTACTAATAATTTTTGTTCCTTTAATGTGTTATTTGAATCTGAAAAAAAAAAAATTTCTTTTAGCTTTTGTCTAGGTAAAAATGATTTTGTTATTTAAAAAAAAATCTTCTTGTTAATATTTCTTCTGTTTTTCTTTGGTTTTTCCCCTTATCCTAGGAATACCAAGAAACAGCAGAGAAAAACAAGGAAGAAATCTATGTCCTTGAACAAAGATGGGAGAAATTGGCCCTTGAAAATGTTTCTGTGAAAAATATGTTAACGCAGGTTCAGAAGGAGCATTCATCTCTCCTGGCAGCCTGTGCGCTATTGGCAGGTGCCCTGTATCCTCTCTATGGCCGATCATGTGCTATGTCTTCCCAAAGAGACCTTCTGCAGGATCAGGTCAACATTTATGAATTAGTGAACCAGGAGATTAGGACCCTAGTTCATGCTCTCTGTGATGTAGAGGAAAACAATCAAGATGAAGCAAAACTGAAGAAAAGAAAATTCAAAGGCCTGATCCGTGTATTCCGAAGAGGTGTGATTGCAGTTTTGGCAGCTAACAGACTTAAAGTTTTAGCCCAGTCTTCTAGTTCCCTCTTCTCCTGGGTAAATGGCTTCAAAGAAGGCATTGGAATTCTAGTTTGTATAGGAGACTCCAAAAGCAAGCATGATCTGTCAAGTAAGCTAATTGTTTTCTTCTTTGATAAGCGTTATGTCAAATTACATGGTTAGTGAATAACAAATAGTGATGTTATTAATAATAAAGTGTAAAGACAAATCTAGTGACATTTTGACAAATTGAATTTCTGGATTTGTGATTTCTGGATTTCTTGACAAATGTAATTTCCCCTAAAAGGAAATGCTTAGTCTGTTAAGCATTGAAAGAAAAGTTACAACTACGCGTGTGAACTCATACTGTTTATATCCTTGACATTTGCGTTATGGATTTCAGAACTAGGTGCTACTGCATTTTCTCTGTGGTAAATATCTTGTAATGTTCCTAAATGATTGACCATCAACATATTTTTTGAAAAGATATTTCCTCTTCTTTTATTAATCACTTTTAATATTTATTTCCTACTAAAAATGCAAAAAATTGCTTTCTGATTCAGGTAAAATATTAGCATAGGATTTCTAAATTTCTAAATATAGTCTTCTGTCCCTTTCTGTTACCAGACCAGCTCATGCTTCCTCGTGCTATCAAAAATGTTTCCCAAACTAGAAGATCCACCTACTTCTCTGTTTTAGTAGTTCTGGAAGCATATTTAATACAGTCTAAATTGTCCTGAAAGAAGAATTAGTTTGTGACTTACATACTTAGTCTTGGTCAATTTCTGAGAGAGCTGGAAATAGTAGTGTGCCTTCCCTAAGTTAATCAGCTTTACTCCTAGCTACAATTCTGTTTCACAGGTCGTGAAGAGGAACAAATTCCCTGTGTTGAAGCACTCAGCTGGTTTACTAGTTCTAACCTCCTTGCTGCAATAATCAGTTCTGTCACCGAATTACAGGATGTTGTTAACAAAACAGGTAAATTTAAAAGTATATTCTTGTAGTAGAAGATAAAAAAAAAAATCAGGATGGCTACATCATTTCCATTGTTTAGGATTTTATCTAAACTATTCTGGATCAAATCTCTGTAAAAAAAAAAAAGCTGTATCGTTGGAGCAGATTAATTTTCTTTAATTGGTGATATGATACTTTATCATTTTGGTATATAGAGTCGTGGAAACAGAAGTCTGGAGAGTGCTTCTAGAAAGCATATAAACAGTTTTGCCTGGTTTGTTGTGAGATAGAAAAAAAAATCTATGCCACGCTAATAGATATTTGGCTAACCTGTTCTTAAAAGCTTCCACTGAAGTAATATTTACAAGCTTCATAGTTATCTTGTTCCACTGTTCTAATATTCGGAAAGTATTTTACTGAAGCTCAACCTGATTTTTTTCCATAGAGAAGATCTACGTCATTTCTGTCTATTTGATCTGTGTATTTCTTAAATGCGGGTGCTGAAACTGGCACATATTCAACCTGGGACATTACTGCTGCTGACTGAAAGGAAATAATTTCCTGCTGTGTTTTATATGATATCAATCTAGAATTTCCAAATTGCTGGCATCTGGAAAACAATTGAATTTGATGGATACTATTTTCATCTGGTTTACTTGCTATCTTGTGGTTTTTGAGAGAGAAATAAAACGCTCTCAATTTACACAATGTATAGCAGTCCTTATTTTATGTCTCTACTGTGTTCCCTCTCTAAGTATATGTTTAATTAGATTTGTGTCTAGATTCCCTAATTTTTTCAGTCTCCCCTGATATAGATTTCTGCCATGCCTATGGAAGATTTTAGTGCCAGTCTCTGGAAATAGCACCTCTTGATTCCCAGCTGTTAACTATCTGCCTTAATTTCTTTGCAGTGAGGACTGATACAAGATCTCACTTGCTTCCTCTGCATTTCTGTCATCTTTAGTTCTTTGGTACCTGGTAGTTTCAGAGTCCCAACAATTCGGTCACAGAATAAAGGATATTAAAGGAATGATAATTTACATGAATAAAGGGAAATAGCAGGACAGAGAGAAGGTGATACATTTCCCAGAAGCCTGAACAGTAAACTGGTACCAGAAGTCAGCCATTGAATCAAAAGTGTTTTGATTCAATTTCAGGTGCTCTCTTCTTTGATCATCCTGTTTTCAGTAACTTAAAGTTACATCCTTACAAAAAAAAGTTTAAACTCTCTTTCAGAATATTTACAGGGTTTATACTGCAAATGTTCCTGTGTATAGAGTGTTGAGTAAGAACAGCAAATTGAAAAGGAATCAAGAGAAACTTTACAGCAGCATCGATGTGCTGAAGTGACTAGTTAGAATACCCTAAACCTCATGATATTTTGCTGGTATTGAAGTACATGAGAATTCTGGTGGACTCTATTTACTTGATATCTCTGTGCTCAACAGAGATTTTGAGAATTAGGAAAAGCCATGCTGAGAATTTTATGGCCACAGTCAGTCTGGTGAGTCTTTCATAGCTTAACTGAATTTTAAGTCATTTTCACAGAACCTCAAGATCCAACTGCTCATATATTACTTGGAATTCTGTTGCTTGTGAGATCAAAAGTCTCCCAAGAACCTTTGGTTCAAAAATAGTAATAAATAATTTAAAGTTGGACATGAAATTTCTGGAAGTATCAAAGTGATAAAGGCTCTGAAGGAATACATTTGAAAGAAAGCTTGCATACTTAGGAAATTATTTTATGTTCTGTAAGTCATATTTCAAATAGGATTTAAACCTTCAAACTGACTTAAATGATTTTCAATTTTTTTTTTTATGTAAATAGGCAATCTGAGAGGCATCTGCTCTCTTCAGATCTTAAAATAAGGCAGTTCCAGATTAGGAACTCCCTCCTGCAAATCACAGGAGAGAGTAGGCACAAGAAGGTGCTATGTGGACCTACAATATGGAATGGTTCTGTGTCTTAAAAATTACTTTTAAAGATGGCTAGGTTCTGAGGAACCATTTGAGGCAGTTGAAAGAAACCAAATCCAGATCCCTCAGATAACACTGGAACTTTGGGCTTGTGCACTCTGGTGATTTGAGGCACATTTCTTGAGCTTCTAACTTTTAAAAAAGTGGTTTTGATTTGACATTCGTGATCATTTCCCTTCACACTGTTCATTAGTTTGTTTCTCATTCCAGCATGTCTTGGAATGATCTCTTAACTTCAATCTGAATACAAGTTCATTAAAATGTTGGGTTTTTTTGTTTTGATTTGGTTTGGTTTGGTTTTTTGTAAGGTTGATGTTGTAGATTTGTTTGAACAGAATCTGTACTGCGATAAACCAGAGAAAGTAAAGGTCAAGCTTTTTGAATACAAATACCATCAACTGTTACATACACAAAGCCTTTGAAGCTTAGCATGAAAATTTTAGTCTTGTGTAGTACTACTAAGTTCATCCTGCTGACTGTTCTATTTCACCAAAACAGAGTAAACAACAATTCTTTCTTCATCTGTCAGTGAAGTAAAATTTGTCACTTTTCATTGTCTTTTTCTTCATTTTTTTAATGTAAGAATTAATTGCTCTTTGTGATATACCTGTATTTGCGTTAATAATTTCTTATACACATCACAATGTACCTCATTTAATGCTTTTATTGTAATTCCTTGATCCTTCGTGGGCCGGTACTTAAAATGTATGTACTTAAACCATATATTCTCTTCCCAATGATTATAGATACAGTTCCTTGTGGAATTGCATTATATTCTCATCTCATCTTTCAAAGCAGTCAGTAACTTGCATCAACATACTTCTGTGTATTTATTCCAAACTGCTCCTCATAAAAAAAAACCAGAGGTGATGATTTGCTAGTTATTCCCCATCCCAAGAAAGTGCTGTAAGTTGTGGATGCTGAACTGTTCTGAATAACAGAAATCCTGGTTATGAAGTGGAATGATTGTTTCAAAATGCTACAACACAATTGCCTGAACTATTAATTTATTTTTAATACAGTTAAACTGGGGGTTCTAGACATGGGGAAAGGGGCTGCCATCCTAGGTACTGCACATATGGAAGAATACTGCGCTTTCTGGCAGGCAAACAATCTCGTGTAAAATGAGATACCAGGTGGAAATACTAGGAAAGATGAAGGAACATCTCATTGACAGTATCCTTGTTTTGATATTTACCAAAAATCACAGCAAAGGAGGGTTTTGTAGAAGGTTTTGATGTCATCTTACATGGAAGGCAGTACAAATGTTCTAGTTTTAATTTTAGGTTAATTTAACTAAACATTCAAACTAATGAATGCATCATGACTGGAGAAAAGAGATGGTCTTTGAAACTGAAAAACAGGTAGGACAGGATAATCTGTGGTAAGAGTTAAAATGATGAAGGTAGCTTATCTTTTGTGTGATCAGTGATAGACAACCAACATAAAGAAAAGAGAGGAACCGTGGCCAAAGTAGACAGAGCATTACAATAGCAGTTTCTTCTGGGTATGAGAATAATAATTTTTTTTTATTTCAAAGGATGTTTTGTTAGTTGAAGTGCAAGATAAAAATGCTGGATAAGATTTTTAGCTTTAAAGATGAATAGAAAGAGTACTATCTTAGACGTGAAGAAAAGACAGATTTACTACTAGATGGGGTTGTGGAGAGCATGTACTCAAAAATGGTGCTCCAGTTAAGCACTGGTATCATTGGAATGGTGGTATTTCGAAACCAAGCAGGAGAATGGCTCTGAAAAAAGAATGTTTGACTTTATTATGTGCATTTTTTTTTGTTTGCTTACAGATAAATTTAATCTCATATGTGTAAATGATAAATTCTTTATGATGAGAAGCCTAACCTAAAAATATCAATAATCATGTTTTGCTTGCTTTGAACCTTTTTTATCCTTGCAATGTATAAAGAGAAATTCTTAACTTAAAAAAGCTATGGTTACTTTTTTCTGTTTATACTCTTAAGTAAATATTTTAATTCACTGCAGCAACAGGAGGTCTGCTGTACTACTGAATGTAAATAAGCTCTTCCATGCTTGTCATTTTACACTGATAGTATCATAAGACAAGTAATGACAGATTAAGACCTGCCTAGCAGAGGGAAAACTAAATTACAAGACTTTTATTAAGGCATAAATAAACCTATTAACTGTTATCTGGAATACCAATTAGTGGAAGGAGCACTGACAATTTTATTTATCAACATTAAACACAATTATTAATTACAGACCTGACGAATCTAGCAGTAAGCAGGACATGTTGGGTGTGCTGGGGCCTTAAGTCCATTATATGAGAAGGATGATTACCAAAATCCTGTGGGGAAATAAGTAATTGTAGCTGTAAAATTTTAATTGCCTTGGAATAAGGTAAATTATATTCTCCTGTCTTAGAATATAAATAGTATGGCATTAAGGTACCAAGCCTCACTAATTTTGAACAGCAAATGATTTAGACATCTACAGAGGAAAGGGAAGAGGAGTCAGGAAACCCTCAGAAATTTGCATTGTACATATTGCGATAAAGTGATTTACCATGTGCTATCACATCTGACAGACTTGACCTGGCTTGCATTTGCTTGCATCCATCTTATATGTTTTCTGAATTACAAAAGTTAGAACACTCAAGAAAGATTTAAGAAAGTGTAGTATTGGAGGAGAACATAAAAACAACTGGAAAGTTATTCTTTGAAAAACACATCCTATTCTTTAGAACCCCATCCTATCCTTCCATCCAAAGATTGATAGGAGTAGACTGTTCATTGCTAAATACAGAATGTGTCCCAAAGTCTCTCTGAGATATTCCTGTGAGCTCAATCTTCCACTCTTTAATGGAAATTTCCTATTGAGTATTTTAAAGCTGCTATTTGTTGTTGCTTTTTTCCACTGAAAAAAACAAGACTAATAACCTACTTGATGTTTCTTTTTTCTTGTTGCTTCTTAAAGATCCAAAGCCCTGGCTTTCTGAACACTTACTTGTAAGTGCAGCCAGGAACTCCTTTTCAAAACTTATGGACAAGCTGAATGTACTAATGGAGACTGTTCCACTAGACAGCAGTGGGAGCATTACTTATCTGGAGAAAGACTCCTTGGTGCAGAGGCTGGCTCATGGACTTCATAAAATAAATACTCAGGCCCTGGAAGCTGGATTGTATGACAGACTACCTATTATGGTATGCATATTTATAGTGCTACTTCATGTAAACAGTAGGTTCACAGCATGAGTGTTACGGTGAAGCTTTCTTGATAGTACCATTAATTTTGTTTCAGATTGTTTATGAGTCCATTACATTGAAGTCAACTATATAGAGAATCAGAAGTTGATTTGCAACACCCAAAAGCCTTAGGGTGTGAATAGATCTTTTCTTTTATTAGCAAAGAATTTTAAGAAGAGATTTGATGTATCTTAGAAAAAGATTTTTTTAAAGTTCTATCAGAATTGTATTTGCTTTATAGGAACAAACTTGCTTTTGGCTTTAACTAAATGTTAAAGTTCTTTTTTTTTTTTCTCTTTCTTTCATTTTTTCTCCTGCTTACTGTTCTATCTTTCAGAAAAGATAACCACCTTCCCTTTAACCGAAGTGAAAGGTGTTGTGGTTTAA
>NW_009187072.1:34365-38742 GCF_000690835.1 Fulmarus glacialis | reverse complement strand
ATCTTGGGGGCTGACCCCCCGAGGTCTGCCCAGGACCGCTGTCCCCTAAAACAGAGATTTGGTGCATGCTAGTAGGAACTGTTTTACGTGAAGAAGATATAACGGAGGGAAGCAATAAATGAAAGTTTCCTCCTAAGCAAGGGAGCGGGGTGAGTCACGGAGCGCTCATCCAGACAATTAAAAATGAGGAGAAGCTGTATGTGTGGGCCCCAGCCCTGTCTAGACTCCATTAATGTTCACAAAAGGAGGATAACACGCAAAGGAGGTGAAGGGACAGGCTCCTCTCCCTATAAGCGTCCCAGTAATTAAGCAGAGACGTCGTTAAGCCACAGCGCTCTGGCACCTCAAAGCTGCACCAGCACCTTGCGCCGACCTGCCCAGGTGGGAAGCAACACTCCTCCAGTGTAACCCACGCCGCCTTTCCCTTCAGTCTCCACAGGACACAGCCAAAAGACTTTCTTGATGAAGTCTTAAAAGCAGAAGAGACCAAATAACACTGCTGGTACGGCCTAAGGTGCTGTGAAGGAGCAGCCCACCCAGGTAGGCGCCAAGGTCCCACCGATTCCAGTGCAGGTGCCCGGATGTCTGCGTAAAGCTCAGCCCTCTTGTTTGGCAAAGACAGCGATTTCATGTATCGCAGCAAAAAGAAGTAAAACTGATCCACGAGACGGAGGGAAAAGAAACAACATCTCCTGAAGGGCTTGTGCAGGAGTCCCATCTGCTACCAGGAGGCATTGGCGGATGAGACCTAGGAATGGGATGAAACCTGATGCCTTTGCAATATTGCCTAAAATCAAGGAAAATGTCCTGCTCGGTACGGGACCGTTAGCTTCCCCTGCTCACCACGGCAATGTCGAGTGCACGGGGATGCCCAGAGCATCCACGTTTCACGTGTGTGCTGGCTTTCTGCACTGCACGTTAATTCCTCTGTTTTTAGGCATTTTCCTGACTTTCCCCTTCCAATCTTGTCTTTATCGAAAGCCTTTTGCTGTCAGAAGTCTCCATGCTGCCCCAAAAGAAAGGGTTTCTTGGGAAGAAAGTCAACCCAAGCCTTCCCTCTGGCTTCTTGAAGAAAGCAAGAGTGACCAAGAGAGAGATGGGGGCAGGGGAGTCACGGTGGTCCCCCCTGAACCTCTCCCAGCCATGGGTGGACAGCTTGGGGTAAGGAGAAGAGATAAGGTCATATATTCAGCACATTTAAGGTAGTTTTTGTCAATTAAAAAAATGAGAAAATGATGCTTTTTAATTCCATCAGATCACTTGTCGCTGTCTTAGCGGATTCCTGTCGGCCTCTGGGATACAGAAATCAAAAAGTCCAGTTTAAAAGAAAAAACAGGTGAATCTTCTGCTGTTTGGTAACACAACAGACATTTCTACAATTACCTGGCTTCAAATAGGCACCTTCATGAGCAGGAGCAGAAAATACCCAACTTAAAGAGGCAAGGAGCCTTTATCCGAAGTCATTACCGACCGGTGAGATTCATCATGCCCTTAATAAAAAATGAGGGCAAGTGTTTGATTGACGGCTTACGTAAAGACTCCTCTTGCTGCTCCAAATCACGACGCAATTTAAAAATCCGTCATTTTTCCTAGAAAAATCAGTCGGGTCTGGATGGCAAGGCTGTATATCTATGCTGACTTCCTCCGTGTAAAACAGGCAGCCCTTTTGACCCGAGGGACTTCGCTTCCTATGGTGGAAATCAAGAAGGAGCAAAGTTTACCGGGATCACAACTCTTTTGCACAAGGGCAAATTTGCGCACGCCTGCCTGTGCGCGAGGAGGGGACGCGCAGCCCTGCTAGCCCACCGCCGTGATGGCAGGCGGGTGTTGGGGTTGAGAAACCGGAGGGCTCGTTTCCTAAAATGCTTAGTCATTTCTAATGACTTCTGCATCAGCTGCGGGTTTAGGAGTGACTCATCTGCACGGGGCTGAAGAAACGCTAAGGAGAACGGCAGGGCAGCTAACAAAGCTCCATTTTCGCTGGCTAAATGAATTTGGCACCCAGGCAGCAGCCAGCAGTATTTAATAATTACATTATACTTGAAGCGATAAGACGTAGGGATGCAGCGGCACGGCAGATGACAGAGGAGGAAACCGGCAAATGCTCTAATGCCTTCGCATCGGGCATGAAAGGGGGTCGTTATAAACAGCCATGGGACCTGCCCAAAAGAAGCGGCTGATCCAGAAAGATATTTTCACCACGACTTCAGATTTACTCTGTTTCAAGGTTGTCTCCAAGCAGAAGAAAGCCATCACAGCACCACGATTGGGTGCGAATCATTAGCGTAGCCCCAACCACAATTTGGTTGCAGTGCTTTTGAACGCCAGCAGCTAGTGGGATTGGAGGGTGCTCTTGTGGTTGGTTGTTTTTCTAAGATACCGTGGGCTATTTTGGGGAAACTGCCTTGGTTCCTGCTCCCTTTAGCCAGCTGCAAGGCTTTGCTACGAGCATTAGTTTCTACCACCCTGGTGTTTGGGTTACTGGGGCCACCACTTTGGTGCTTGGGTCAGCATCTCTGCTGGCATCCCTGTATCTATAGCTGGCCGGACGGGTGTCAAAGGGATGATGTACTGGGGAGAAAGTGGTTTGGGGAGGGGGAAACCAGGATGCGCTCCTCTCTCCTTCCCACCCTGCCGGCTAACAGAGCAGAAAGCAAAAAGGCACGGGGCTGTGGGAAAGGAAGGGAGTCCGAGGGTACGCGTTGCTTTGCTCCGCTTTCCCATGACGGCTGGAAGTGGACGAGCAGCAAAACGCCACTGCCTGCCGCGCCGTGGGGAGCGGAACACCCGCTCGCCCCCTGAAATGAGTGAGGTCACCCAGAATTTTGGGAAGCAGAAATAACGTATAGCGTATCTCAGCGCCCGTCTGGCATTGACAAGTGACTGGGGGCAGCGACTTGTAACCGAGCGGCAGCAGAGCCCTTCTTAGCAAACTGGGAGGGATGGGGAGAGCAGCCCCTTTTATCGACACCGGCTGCTACATTTCCCGCTTTCGGAGCGGAGAGTTGAGCAGCCGCCGTCGCTGGGACTGCAGGAAAGCAACTCGGTGCGGCTTGGCACAGAGGGAGGGGAGCGGGTTCATCCCTGGGGAATCCTGGAAAGAGCCCAGCTCTTCTTGTCGACCTTTTTATTTTGCTTCCTTTAAAGGCTGGAGGGGAGGAGGGAGGGAGGACCAGAACAACTTGGTCTGAAAGAAAAAAAAAAAAAAGGCAAGTTAAAGACGTGGAGTGCTTGGCAGAGACCCAAAGCACAAGAGCACAGAGACCGTGAGAAAAATGTCAGTTTACTGTCCAACTGGATGGAAATCAGATGTCGCATCGGGACTTCACAGGGCTTGTAAATGAATAAAGGACCAGGCAGGAAAGGAGGGAAAATCCAGCCGGACTGGAGGAGGCAATCTGGCAGGGCCTTGATCCTGATACGGTTAATATCCATGGGACTTATTCCTACAGGCAGCAGTGAGCCTCCTATCATGGCATAAATCCTTCACCGACAGCTAAACCAGATCTCCCAAGAAAGAAGGAGTGGAGACTTCAGGGCTTTGATGTTGTAAGTAGCTGAGGAGGAGGAGGGAGGCGTGAGGATGGGGAAGAAAGTCATTGCAAGCCTCTCTGGAAGCTACCAGAGCCTGTCTGATAAGGTCAGCTGCTCCAGTGTCACCGAGCAGCATCCGTTGCTGTTCCCAGTTCACCCAGTAGCTGCTCAGATGCATGGCCTGGGGGTGCCAGGGTGTCTGCCGGGGGTGGACGACCCCAAAGCCCAGAGTGGCAGGAGGAGGACAGAGGGGTGGCAGAAGAGATGAGACACTGCCTGGGGACAGCTTGCAGCAGGATGGGCACACAGTTGCCTTCAGAGCTCGAGCCACTTTTACTGTTCAATGTGTAATCAGACCACGCTACACCCGCTAAGATTAATGGAAGAAGTTGTCCGTGCCCGTGCTTTTATTATACGTATGCACACACAAGTCCTGCCCTGGCTATTTCACTCGGGATACCACTAGATCCAGCATCTCCTGCAGGACCTGCTGTTTGCACCCACCTGGTAAAAGGTGAAACCAGTACAAGAAGCCACAGGGACAGCTAAAGAAGCCTTAGTAAGCCCTGTCTCAACCACGCTAAATAGGGGAATGCTTAGAGACTTCTGCTTGAAACTGCTCACAAGTGCTCTTGGCTGAACACCCGGATGGGACGTGCCTCACACCCGCTCCTGCGTAGCGGCTAAAGTGGTCCACGACGACCCATCGCTGGACCGAGCGAGCAGCTCGAGGGTGGGCAGCGGTTGGAAACACAGCGTTCAGAGCATCCTTTTTCCTGCACCGCGCTCCGCCTGCCAGGCAGGCACAAAAAGCCGGTCCTCACCATTTCCCAGCAACTCGCC